>NW_015665038.1:1221719-1229116 GCF_001515625.1 Sinocyclocheilus rhinocerous
GTCTTACCTATATGTTAAACATGAAAATTATTATTTTTACACATTTAATCATTTGCAATTATCCATAGCAAATTGACTACTGAATTGGTCTCAGGGCATATAAATGTTTAATTAATTAGAGACAAGGAGGAATGGGGACTGTAGAAGCTAACTAATTAGTGCCTAATCAAACTGATTCTCCCTGTTAAACATTTTTTTGTAATGAGGGAATCTTGTTTCAACTACAATCGAGTGAGAATCTATAGTAATTTGAAATATTTCTGTGTAAACAATATATCTTTTTTAGTCTTTTTTTATGTGTATTGCACAGTATGTTAAATATGTTTTGCTGTACTTCAGAGTCTGCTTCTATAGCTGCTGCTTATTCATACTATTTTTGTACCTGTTTCGTGGTTGTCTTGGCATGCTTGACAGACAGGGAACAGTGTGAGTAAATCTCATGCTGAGTTTCTATTTCGACGAGTTTCTTCGGTTGGTTTGTCTGGGGTGGATGGGACTGCGTTAGGACTATGTTAGATAAAGTGCAGCATTTGTGCACACTGCTGCAATAAAGCAAGTGTCTGCATGAGGCTTCAGGGGCTCAACTGTGCATAGAGGACAAGCTGACAGTTCCATCTGCCTCACAATTTCTCCACAGATGTCCACACACACTTACCCGTACACACACACACACACACACAAGCATGCACAGCAGAGCTGTTTTGTTCAACCCATCACTCATTACAGTGCTGTCTTTCTTTGGCATCCATTTCTGGCAGTGTCATACAGGTCAGCAGCAAAAAGATAGACGGGTTTGAGAGAAAACTAAAGCCGCCCACCCGGTTGTTCTTCCCCATTAGTTTAACAAACTACTGAATGTTTGAAAAGGCTATGAGGATTGCAGCAGCTTAAAGGAATAGTTTTGTCATCATTTACTCACCCACATGTCATTCCAAACTTGTATGCTGTAATTGAATGAGAGTTCATAGTGACCACTAGTGAAGATCAAAAAATGATAACTTCTATTTGCAGAGTGATGTTCCAAGAGGACAGTCCATCAACACTGGGGCATACCACTGTTTGTATCACTCCACCTGTCTGTGTTTGAGTGTTCCAGATAAACTGAGCATTGGTGGTGGGGATTTTTCAGTGACTCTTTCTGCAGATTACAGTTACATCCATATGGTAGTGACAAGAGACTGTCTTTATTTATGAGTCATTGAATCGTTTATTTAACCGATTAGTGCAAAGCACTAATCCATTCAGAAACAAAACATGTCACTGACATGTGTCATTGCATTATTCACTCAACTGATCCATTATTATCCATCGATCTTACCCGAGTCAGTGATTTATTGTAGCTCAAAGATCTATTACTCTGATTTCTGCTGTTGCTTTGTTTGAACTATTTTATTGGCAAATCAAAAATAGACAAAGAAATTGGCAATATGGTGTCTAAAATGTAAGTTAATCAATATTAATTTTCTGTTCATTAAATTGTTGTACATACATATGCACACAGTATTCAACTGTGGGTTGTGGGATGACGTGCTGTTTAATTAAACAAAACTTCTGATTAAAATCAAATTCCGTTTTTGTTTTGTTTACAGTGTATGTCTATTTTCTTCAGTCTTATTGTACATTGCATCTTGGTATACATACACACATTGAGACAATACCTGCTTAAAGGGATAGTTCACCCAAAAATTAGCATTCTGTCATCATTTACTTACCCTCAAGTTGTTACCAACATGTATGAATTTCTTTCTTTTGATGAACACAAACACAAAATATTTTGAAGAAACTTAAATTTCTGGTCACCATTGATTTCCACTGCATGGGGAAAAAAAATCTGTGATTATCGACTTAAATTTTGGTCTGTTTCTCATGCAAAGCTACCATGTCTTTGGAAGACCTGGAAAATAGTTCACACGATGTGGAGGGCCTTTGTGGTGTGTTTTTGTCCTTTTTCGAACTTGAGAGCCATGGTCTACAGAAATAAAACAACATACAAGTTAAAAACATAAAGTAAATAATGACAGTACTTTCATTTTTGGGTGCACTATCCTTTTAACAACATCCTACAAAGGACTGAGTTGCTGTCAGTTTAATGAGGACATTGGAATGAGGAAAAAGGTGAGGGAAGGGTGAGATGTCCTTCACTGGGTGAAGAGCATGAGAGTGGGTGTGTTGGGAGAGATGTCAAAGGAAACAAGGGCCACATGGCGCTCACGCTGCTTCACTCAGCATGCTACTGCACAGACGCCTTGACAGGAACTTCTATGCAAGGTTAACAAGATGCAAAATTATGAACATACAGAACGGGTCATTCTGTCTTTCTGCATAGCATGGGACCGAAGCAGAGCTCTCCTGAGATTTCAGACACCACAGCACTGCAGGCTTTGCAGAAACAGCATTCACACCGGCACCATTGATTTCCACTGCATGGGAAAAAAAATCTGTGATTATCGACTTAAATTTTGGTCTGTTTCTCGTGCAAAGCTACCATGTCTTTGGAAGACCTGGAAAATAGTTCACACGATGTGGAGGGCCTTTGTGGTGTGTTCTTGTCCTTTTTCGAACTTGAGAGCCATGGTCTACAGAAATAAAACAACATACAAGTTAAAAACATAAAGTAAATAATGACAGTACTTTCATTTTTGGGTGCACTATCCTTTTAACAACACCCTACAAAGGACTGAGTTGCTGTCAGTTTAATGAGGACATTGGAATGAGGAAAAAGGTGAGGGAAGGGTGAGATGTCCTTCACTGGGTGAAGAGCATGAGAGTGGGTGTGTTGGGAGAGATGTCAAAGGAAACAAGGGCCACATGGCGCTCACGCTGCTTCACTCAGCATGCTACTGCACAGACGCCTTGACAGGAACTTCTATGCAAGGTTAACAAGATGCAAAATTATGAACATACAGAACGGGTCATTCTGTCTTTCTGCATAGCATGGGACCGAAGCAGAGCTCTCCTGAGATTTCAGACACCACAGCACTGCAGGCTTTGCAGAAACAGCATTCACACCGGCATCAAACGTGAGTGGATGGCAGCGTCAGCTGGAGATTGCACTTGCAGTGGGATTTGTGTGAAAATGGAAAGGTGTGCTCGCAACTTGTTGTCTTTCACTTTCCATCATCACAGTAGCTGCTTCTCCCACTTGAAGGACAGAGCAAATTAAGACAAATTAAGCATCTCCCCTGCCATCCAAGCCTAAAGTGAACCAAAGTGATTTTAATTCCATTGAAAAGCATTACTTCAGAGTTATTACTTCAGGTTAAAATCTAAATGTCTTTTATTTCAATTTTCCATAATGTTCTCATAAAGTTAATAAATCTGGGCTCGAGAAGGGCAGTTTCCAGTGCCATTTAAAATCTTTATCACAATATGCCATCAAAATGGATTTGATTTGTGTGTTCCTCCATCCGTCTGGTTATTAATTCAATATTGAAACAGGAAATATGATTTTCGTCCTCTTTGGTCAGCTTCAAACAGCCATTGTATGAAATAACTCTAATGCTCTCGATCTCATTGTCATTTCCTATCAGCCCAAAGACCGGAATGATGTAATTTACATCTCATTGTCCTGAGAAAGAAAAGAGAGGAGAAAGTCACGCTTTTCAATTTGAAAGCAAGCATTTTTTTTGCTCTGTAAATTAAAGAAAGGCGGCTCTACCGATGGCTTCAGCCCTTCAGGTGCCTGACAATCACTGAATCTGGAAAATTGCTCTGCCTCCCAAGAGTACCATGTACTCTCTAAAACAGCCAGAGACGTCATTATCCCACTCCTTTTCCCATCTGTAGGTCGACTAGATATATCATACCGCAAAGAGCGAAAAAAGAAAAAAAAACTGCAAATTGGCGAGAGTGAATGTGTGAAAGCAATGCATTACAGAGATGCTCTCTTGTTGTGTAATAAGATAATTTATGCAAAATCATGCATAATGAAAAGTGATTCAGGGTGAATAATAATGAGGCCTTTGCAGAATAAAATTGTGTAGGATCTAAAGATCAGCAGATGATTAAAAAAAAAAAATGTGTGAAAACACCTCTCCTCCAGTGAGGTGCCTTTATTACTATGGGATCTCATTGCTTGCTATGCCGCAAAGGGGAGAAAATAACAAACTTAAAGCCCAGTTCAAGTAGAAGAAAATTAGAAAGGGGCAAATTAGCATCTTATATAACATTATCAATTCCCACTAAGAGCACTTTATGAGGACATATACCCATCATTGCTGTAGCTCAAGATTTCTTGATTTAGGTTGAATAGTCTCCTAGCAACCGCTGTGATGAAAATAAAATAAAAAATAAAATAAAGTTGAGCAAATGATCTATTATGGCCTAATTTTGTGCACTGTAAAAATGCTTTTGTCATTGTGTCAGATTTGTATCCCTCCAACTTAAAGTTGTCAAAAACAAAGTCCAATTAACTTATCACTACAAAACTTGTATTTTTATTAAAAAATTTAGTGGAGTTACTTTTTAAGTGTATAATATTTCAAGAAAATGTGGTGGAATGGTTTCTTACTCTAATGATCCTTGTTGAGATTAGTTATTATAGCCAAATGCAAATGAGAAAAAAGGCCTACTTTTTCCCCTATCCATTTTGTTGATTACATTGAAATATGATCTATATATATATATATATATATATATACCTTCACATGTAATAAACGCCTAACAAAAGCTGCATAAGAAACAATGACAAATCATGTTATAAATTCTAGTCAACACAGGAAGCCATTTTTATGGACATTAGTCACGGTTACCATTTTAATCAAAACATTGCAAACAGATCCAACATTTATTCACAATTGCTTCTACAAAGGACTGATTTTAATTAACAAATGTTCAATAGAAGCTGATTAGGTGTGTGCATTTGTTTGGAATAAAAAATGAGCTAATCACAGTTCTAGTCAAGAACGACAATGAATAATGAATAACGACAGTGCTGTTAGCGCGTTGTCCCGTTCAATTAGAACCGACACTTCATTACAAAAGTACAGAAACAGCGTCCTCTACTGGTAGACTAGCAGCAGAATATCAAAACAAACGTACTCGTGCAGATAGTTACTCTCTAAACATTTGTAAAACTAATACCTGCACGTATGTTTTTTTTTTTTTAATTAGATACAACCAATCTTTATTGCCATTTTTATGTGTTAAAATGTACAGGAAATAAAGAATATGGGCTACATATAGTAGCCTATCTCATATTAGACAAAAAGAAAGGTTCTTTAATGGCATCTGTGATTCCAAGAAAAAACGTTTAACATGTGTTAAAACTTTCCATTGCACAAAAAGGCTCTTTAGATTTTTTTAAATGTTCTTCCCAGTAAGAAAATATGTTTTTTTTTAAAGAACTGATCACTGAAAGTTTCTTTGGGGAACCCAAAGTTGTTCTTCTATAGCTTCGCTGTGAAAACCACATTTTGGAACCTGTATTTTTAAGAGCGTATGAAAGAAGACTGAAAAAGCTATATTGATATATTGAAAATATTATTAAAAAAGAACAGTATGTACAGTATATACATTTCATCTCACAGAGCTCACTCCATTGATTCTCCATCACTCTCCTGAGAGTGAAACTGACAGTGCTCTGAAGGATCCGTCATACTCCCCTCCAGACAGTGTCCCTCCTGAGCGTAGTACTCAAACTCAGTCTCTTCTCTCCAGGACATCTCCTCACTGTGGTAGCCCTCCAGATCCTCAGCATTAGCGTGACTGAGAGCTAAGCTCAGGATTTCTTTCTTCTCCTTATAGAAACGGAGCTCCCTGCCGGTTCCCCGGGCCTCCCCCAGCTCCTTCACGGCCAGCTGCAGCTCTTGGGAGAGCAGGCCGGGGGATTGCTGCTCCTTCTGTAACCAGTCCAGAGCCATGTGGCTGCGCGTACGCTCGTCCAGATGCTGCTGGGAGTAGTAGAGGATCACCTCCTGTAAATGATGCATTTGAACAAGATTGAGAAGGTGTGACATATAATTGACAGAACTGGATCTATGGACAGTAGGCTCATAGTCCCACAACTCTAACCTCATAGCAACATACTAATAACTGCTCAGAAAGCCTTAACAAGTGCATAGCAACACTCAGGCAACCACCCACAACACCTACAGCATCATGACAGTAAACATTGCACAGCAACAATCACATTTTCCTCAGAAAAGACTAGAAAAAAACTAGTGAATTCTTACCTGGCGGCTACATCTCATCTCCCGAAAAGCCTTCAGAGTGCCATTCCAGTGCAGAAGTTGAAAAACAGTCATAATTTCCTAAAAAAAAAAAAAAAAAAGGAAAAGAAAATAACAGACAAAAAGTTATTATAATAACTAATATTATAACTAAAACGCCTGTTTGTGTTGATATGTATAGTCAAAGTTCATTTAAAATATAGCCCATTTAAAAGTATAAAAAAGTACTTTTAAATGGACTATAAATATATATATTTTAAAAAAAAAGTATAGTGCAGTTACTTATTTATTTATTTAGTAAAATATATAATTTTCATATTAACCTATCAAAGTATGAGGACAAAACATTTGGTACAATTACCAGAACTAAAAGATCTGCAGCATAATCAAATTCCTGGAGACATCATCACATGGTTTTTGTTTTTGAAGTATGCTGATCATATTTAACACATTAGTGTCTAAACAGTTGGCGTATTGCTTTAGCATTTCTTCTTCACTTCAGACTGATGTCATACTGAGGATTACTGTAGACTTATATGTGAAACAGAGCCTCATTGTGCGTACAGCATGTGAGTGATATTTTTTTTTCTATACACATAAACAGGTGATCTTCTATAGGCTCTGGAGAACATCCACAAATAGATTTTGGTGCAGTGTCTGTAAGAGTATCCTGCCACACAAGTAGCCTTTTTTGCTATTTGTCCTGTTTTCACACTTTTGACAGAATGTGTAGCATGAGTAAAGTTCTGACAGATTAAACATTAAAAGCATTTCCTGGCAGCTTTTATGAAAAATCTGCATGTGAAACATCAGCCTAATTATGGAGTTTTTAATACTAATAAACACATAATATGTAACAATTTATCACAGTGTAGCTGAAGCTTTCAAGCTTCAAAGAGGACACAAAACCCATAACCGTACACTGTAAATAGGTTGCTGTAAATTTTACAGTAACTTACTGGCAGCTGGATGCCAGTAATTTACTGTAAAAATGTTTACAGTATTAGTACTGTAATTGCATTTACAGTACAATAATGTCTTTACTGGCTAGCTTAAAAAAAGGGTATCACCACAGTCCCCTGTGGACTTTGTATTATGGAAAAACATACACATACTGAAAAGCAAAAATTGGCAAGTACACTACCAATGAAAAGTTTTTGAACAGTAAGATTTTTAATGTTTTTAAAGTCTCTTCTGCTCACCAAGCCTGCAATTATTTGATCCAAA
>NW_015665038.1:1232573-1237047 GCF_001515625.1 Sinocyclocheilus rhinocerous
GGGCAAGTTCACTACTGTAAATTGATTTACAGTAGTGAGGAAATACAGTAGTGACCGTATATTTTCCCATAATCCTTTGCGGTTTACAGTAAAATACTGTATACACATTTTACAGTATCTTACTGTACATATTACAGTATAATACTGTTCAAATTACAAAAATCAGTTACAGTGTAACATTAAAGTGTTTCAAGTGAGCTGTGCACTGAAGTATTATGAAAGTTTTGTGTGAGAGACAGACTGAAATGTATTATTCACAGATAATCTATACACTGTCCCCTGGTAGTGTAATTATATACCGTTCAAATGTTTGGGGTTGGTAAATATTTTTTAAAGTGCAACTCATTAAGAAGTCTCTTATGCTCACCAAGTCTGCTTTTACTTGAACTTGAGCAAAAACAGTAATATTGTGAAATATTAATACAATTTAAAATAGCTGCTTTCTATTTGAATGTATTTAAAATGTACTAGTTTATTCCTGTGATGGCAACGCTGAATTATCAGCATCATTACGCCAGTCTTCAGTTTCACATGATCCTTCAGAAATCATTCCAATATGCTGATTTGCTGCTCAAGAAACATTTCTCATTATTATCAATATTGACGCTGATTTATATAGTTGTGCTGCTTATTATTTTATGGAAAATTAATTCATAACTCCAGCCGACGACTACTAAAGCAACTATACTGTATACTATATAGAAAATCTAGTGTCTTATTGTTTATATCATCACATAACTATATTTAAACTATATTAGGATCCAGCAATATTTTTAATCTTACATCTATAGTATTTCCAACTTTACCTGCATACATACAGCACACAATAAGAAATATATATTATATAGCAAATCTGAACTCCATGTTTGTATATATCATTACAAAATGTAAACTAAATTATCGCACAGCTCTATATATAAATTTGTATGTATTTTATAAATGTAACTTTATTAGCATACATACAGTATACTCAAGTAAAGCAATATATACTATACATCAAATCTCAACTGTTTATATCATTGCAAACTATATTATCACCCAGCTTTAATAGGCTAAATGTGACTATAAGGAATGAAGGTATTAAGATACTATAAACACTGACATGGTTTTCTGTAAAGCTGCTATTAATGTGTATTGTGAAAAGCAATGAAATAAAATTGACCTTACAAAATAAAATGTATGAAAAAAAGGTCTGATTCAAAATAATGATTCATTCACAAATTGGATATCATAATTCTCTCACTGATGCTTCATGTAGAGCAGGGCTGATATTAAGACTGTCACTGAATTATATGTAGCCTAAATTTTAGTCTGTTCTTCACACAAAGCTACCACAAAACTACTGAAGACTAGTCAGTAGTCATATGGACTACTATTATGATGCTTTTTTTATGTTGCTTTTGCACCCTATCTGTAGCTTGAATGGTCCAGTGCTGATTCATTGCATGGAAAAGAGCAGCTGAAACATTATTCAAAATATCTTCTTTACCACAAAACTACTGAAGACTAGTCAGTAGTCATATGGACTACTATTATGATGCTTTTTTATGTTGCTTTTGCACCCTATCTGTAGCTTGAATGGTCCAGTGCTGATTCATTGCATGGAAAAGAGCAGCTGAAACATTATTCAAAATATCTTCTTTTATATTTCACATCCAGTTAACAGAAAGTCGCACAGATTTGAAATGACATGAGGGTGAATAAATAATGACAGATTTATGGATGAGCTAATACTTCATTAACCAGCAAGATTTCTCTTGGTCAACCTGCTTCAGCAAACGTTCCAGCTAGACCAGCACCCAACCAGCATAAACCAGTCTGGACCAGCTGGAGTTTTCAGCAAGGTTACATAAAGGCTGTTTTTTTTTCCTAACCTGAAATTCCAGCATGGTTTTCCCAGTGTTCAGCTCCAGCATGAGACAGTATGCTCCTATGCTGGTGCCGGGGTCAGATGCATCTGCAATGTTACCCTGTGAACAGTGGGACACAATGACTTACAGACGTGTCATCACTCAACCCAAGCAGACACAAATACAGAGGGAGGTCTGGGTTTCATTAGACACCCCTTTGCTTTGTTATTCAGTCAGAGCAACTTGTCTTTATTGTTGGAGAAGAAAAGGCCAAGACTGCAGAGGATAAATGACATGAGAGTGATACTAACCACATCACAATATATTTTAGATGATGTCTGTGGACCACAAACACGATTAAAGACAGATTTGAGGCTAGCACCGCTGAGATTAGTTTCTGGATTTGTAATATTGCTGAAAACCCTTACTGTGCAAAATAATAACCAGGCTATTACATTTACAAGCAGTGCTGAAATGAAGATGAATATGTTTGGACTTTTGAGAATAAAAAAAAGAGAAAAGATTAACAAAAATATATGAGAGCAGTGTTTTGAGCACAGAGGTTCTGGGTTGCATTTCCCAAAAGCATTGTAAGCCTAAATAGATTGTAGTGCAAAATAATAACCAGGCTATTACATTTACAAGCAGTGCTGAAATGAAGATGAATATGTTTGGACTTTTGAGAATAAAAAAAGGAGAAAAGATTAGCAAAAATATATGAGAGCAGTGTTTTGAGCATAGAAGATGTTGAAAAAAAAGTTCTGGGTTGCATTTCCCAAAAGCATTGTAAGCCTAAATAGATTGTAGAAACCCCTGGCACCAATGGTCTCTACGATCTACTTAGACTTACAAAGCTTTTGGTAAATACAGCCTTGGTCTTTGATCTAAAAGGAAACTCCTCTATGGAATTGGTCTACTCTTTGAATTAAATAATCAGTACAAAGTGTAAGAGTATTTTCAATATGCTCAATCACTGATCAAAGATTACAGTCCATTCAGACAGTAGTGTCACTTGAGTGGTAATTCTCTCGTGTGCTTCAGTCTTTTCAAAGAGCAGCAGCTAGTCCTGAATTTTCCTCAAATAACAGTCATTTCAAATAGAAATCATGGTAACAGCCTCCCTGGTTACAACTAATATAAATACCCATAGTTCCTAGTTATTTAAAAAAAAACATTTAAAATGACAAGATCTGTTTGCGGTCATGTTATGTGTTTCATATTGACAAATTAATAAATAAACATTATTTTTTTTAAGATTAATTTCATAGAACATTCCATTTGAACTGAAGGAAAATGCCACATACTGATTTGCGGCTGGCAGGAGTAATTTAGCAAATAAGAACCACCTGTTGGCCCTCCTCATTTTCACACAAGAGCCTTTTTTATGGCTGAAGTGAATAGTACTGATGAGATGCTGTTCATAAAGACACTAGATCTGATTTAGTAATGGAATAAGGCCAGAATTGCACCAAAATGAAGGGATTAAAGTTCATTTTAAATCAAACTTTTGATCATTAATAATAATTTTAAAAATCCCAAATTATAATAGCAAGTAGTGTCTTTATGAATGCATCCATTATAGTACATGCCAAATAAAAATGTAGTAGAAATTCATATTGGAAGTCAGTTCACTTACCTTAAAATTTCCGAAGCAGCTGCCACCTGGTAAAGTGACGTAGCATATGTAGGGAGGGCCGGGTGAGGGAATGGACTCATAGACTACCAGATTCTCTGTCTCCATCATCATCCCTTTCATTTGCTTCTGCTCCCAAAACTGGTGAAGCATTCCCACAACATTCACTAGAAGCAGGATAAGAAGGAGAATATTTTGAAATGTGATCACATTAAATATATCTATTTAATATTGATGTGCAAACTTTGTATCACTACAGGTGAAGAACTATGATTTCTCTCACATACATAATTCCCAAGTCACCTTTTATTTTTACTGAAAAGGAGTTCTGAGTTTCTTGCAAAGGGATAGTTCACCCAAAAATGGAAATTCTGTCATTTTCTCCCCTCGTGTTGTTCCAAACCGGAATTACTTTTTTTTTTACAATGAAAGTCAGGGGGATCCAATGCTGTTTGGACTAACCTTCTACAAAATATCTTGCAGAAGAAATAATGTCATTATGTCATTTGTCCGGTTTGGAACAACATGAGGGTGAGTACATTTGAGTGAACTAACACTTTAAGATGCTTTGCGATGATATTGTGTATTTTATTAAAATCGTGTCTGTTAGTATTCAATCTTTTACCTCACAGATCACGAATAAGCTACAGAGGCTCAGCTGTTTATAATGTCAAAGTGGTTAAATAAGAGGTTTTTGACTGCTGTGTTTATTGAAATTGTGCCTGCTCATCAAACAAAGCCAGTTCAGACAGTGTCACTGCCAAAACTTTGAGATGAAAGTTACCATTTTACACTGATCTATGTCACTGATACACAGAGTCACCCGACGCATTAGTTATAATCATTGCAACAGGCAAATGAAACTGCATGTTAAAGGGATAGTTCACCCAAAAATGAAAATTTGATGTTTATCTGCTTACCCCCAGGGCATCCAAGATGTAGGTGACTTTGTTTCTTCAGTAGAACACAAACAAAGATTTTTAACTCAAAT
>NW_015665038.1:1237242-1237521 GCF_001515625.1 Sinocyclocheilus rhinocerous
CAAATTAAACCCTGCAGCTCGTGACGATACATTGAGGTCTTAAGACACGAAACGATCGGTCTGTGTTTTTGTCCGTGTATGTTTTTTTGACTCTCAAAGCCGTGGAGCCCATTCACTTCCATTATATGACTGACAGACTGTGTTAAAGTTAAAAATCTTCGTTTGTGTTCTACTGAAGAAACAAAGTCACCTACATCTTGGATGCCCTGCAGGTAAGCAGATAAACATCAAATTTTCATTTTTGGGTGAACTATCCCTTTAAAGTGCATGCTTCATCAT
>NW_015665038.1:1238954-1240151 GCF_001515625.1 Sinocyclocheilus rhinocerous
GTTTGTGTTCTACTGAAGAAACAAAGTCACCTACATCTTGGATGCCCTGCAGGTAAGCAGATAAACATCAAATTTTCATTTTTGGGTGAACTATCCCTTTAAAGTGCATGCTTCATCATTCTACATTTACATTAAAAGACTTTTCTCTCTTTACTGTATCATAAAAAGAAAAACAGATTCCAAAAAACAAAATGGTCATTGGCTTGTCAGAGTAAAATTCAAACATGAGGTTATATGTTTCAGCATTTAAAATAAAATTATCCAATAATTCAATCACCCTTGTGTAGTTCTAAACCTCGTGAAGTTCTATCTTCTGTGGAGCACAAAAGAAGACATTTTAAAGAATGCATGTTTTAACTGTTTTTGTCCATACAGTTAAAGTAAATGGGGTCCAAAACATTTTGTTTCACAGAGGAAAGAAAGTCATGCAGGTTTGGAACAACATGAGGGTGAATAAATGATGACATAACTTTCGTTTTGATGTGAACTGTCCCTTTAAGTGTATTTTTAGTGAGAAATGACAGCGTATTTCCCAACACAACATTTACTCACATTCACACATTTGGAAGACACTTTTATCCAAATCAATCTACATTGCATTCAAGGTATATATTTCATCAGTTCATTCATTCAACATACTTGGGAATCAAACTCACAACAGTTTGAGCTACAGGAATGCTTATTAGGTTTCAAATTACAATTTTCCCGAAACTTTTTAAATCACTGTTATGCTGTATAATCATAGAGCGGCAGAGAAAACCAAACATAAATAGGCTATTATTAATCATTTTATGTTCGCTCATTGTAATTTTACAAATTTACAAATTTAAGTGATTCCAGCTAATTTATTAATTATGTTCTCATGTTTAACACAATTTTAACTGTTTTCATCCACGTCTAACTTTCCACTTATACCAACATTCACTGTAACATCAGTGTGACGGCTGTCCGGCGTCAACACATGGAAACATTTTCCCAGCAAAACAAACAGGTGCCCATGGGCTCTGTGAGGTGAACAAGCGTCACACATCAGGGAGTTTTGGTGTGATTTTAGAGTTTCACACCCACAGTAAGTGCAATATTTGTGCAGTCTTGCTTTAATCAGCTCAGGCAGGGCATATAATACACACACCCTCTAAAGGGGTCAGCAATAATATTGAGAAGGGGAACCAAAGGTATATTTTTGTAAAAAGCCCA
>NW_015665038.1:1240475-1247135 GCF_001515625.1 Sinocyclocheilus rhinocerous
ATACAAATAAAATCACACACACACACACACACACACACACTTGTATATTTACAGGGACTCTCTATAGGTGTAGTGGTTTTTATATTGTACAAATTGTACAAAATATACCCTTACCTTTACCCTCACAAAAAAACTACTGGCATGTTTACACTACCATTCAAACCATTCAAAAGGGTAACATAATGTTTTAGAAAGAAGTCTCTTAGTGTCACTAAGGCTGTATTATTTGATCAAAAATACAATAAAGACAGTAATATTGTTTCATTTTGTTTATGTAATGTTTGATTATGTAATTTATGGGATTTTGTCCATGCTAGAACAGATAAAAAAGTGTTTTTAGTTACAAAGTGTTCGTTTCAGCTTTTAAAAATGACCACTAAAAAATTCAACTTGTTCTGTACTTCATACTGAGGTCCTGATACTAACTATATATATTTAAAATAATTTTTGGCTTTGGATTTTCATTCTCTTTTATATTTAGCCTTCAGCCCTTTTCATCTACAGTTTCAGAAACAATCCCATTTTCGGAGACAAGTCTAATTAGGGGAGTCTATTTTCTTTATAACATAAAGAAAAATGCTTGTTTTATGCTAGTTGTTTAGCACTAGCTGTTTATACAGTGATTAAAGTCATTCATTGAGGTGCAGCTGAGATGATAACAGTCTAACACAGAGGCAAAATGCAGTGGATCATTTATTTGAGGAGGGCTGTTAGTATCCACAAAAAAGTTTGTGTGGGCACATCCATGTGAGAGTCTATCTGTGTGTGGGCCTCGCTTTGCCTGTGTGTATGTAGTGTACACGCATGAGTATGTATGATTGTTGAGGACTTTTGAGAAAGAGAGAAAGATAGCGAGTGATGATGCTATGTGTGGCCTTGTTACTACAAACGTGAAACAAGTGTTTGAATATGCTGGTTGAACATACCTGTCTCGTTCAGTGTTTGACAAATCACCTCCAAAAGTTTGTTGCTACAGTAATTATAATGTGAAGCAGGTTCATATTGCCCATCGATTTTACTTGCTGTCAACATTTGTTACATAATGCCTGTGCAGATATGCATAAACAGTCCAAAATTAACACAGAAAAAGTAAACGAGTTACTTGTCATTTGACCAGAAGTATTTTTAAAATGTATCTATTTATTTTTTATTAAACATAGTATGTGGTTTAAATCACAGTATAGAGAATGGACAGCTTCGGTCATGGTTTTAAATCTAAACAAATAATGAATAAAACATTTCAATTTTTATTTTGTCTGCCACTGCCACACCAAGCAATTTTGCCCCAATAAATTTTAGTATAGTTAGCGTACTTGGTTACCAAGCAGACAACAGTGTCAACAAGAAGCTTTTGAAGAAATATAAGACATGTGATGTGTGAAGAAAACCAAGAGAAATCAAGGTAAATATCACTGATTTTTTTTTTTTTCATTTCCATCAACCTGTAATTTTGTGAAATTATGTCAAATAATGTGAAAGTGTCACGCCCTTGTCACCGGAAACATTCATTAAGCGGCGCCCCTTCTCCCCATTTTGGTTTCCGTTTTTGAAAGTTTGTCTTTTCCCGTTCCCTGTGGGTATGGAAACCGCCGCAAGATTCGCCGCCCTAGCCCGGAAGGACCTTCCATTTGTGGGGTTCGCCCGGGAATTCTGCGGGCTCACCGCTAAGACGCCGTTGGATGATGCAATGCTTAATTCTTTGTTCTGGATCGGGGCCAATAACCATCGCCCCGTGGACCTCCCAGACACTACTGGACTGAGCTGGAGGGAAGGGATCCTCCGGTGTCTGGAGAGCGTCCGGCCCGATCCAGAACCGCTCCGCAGTCAAGCCCGCCAGCCGCTCCATCATCAAGTCCGTTGTCCGCTCCGATGTCAGGCCCGCCGGACAATTCACTCCCAAGCCCTCAGCTGACAGCAGCTGTCTCCCTCACCTCAAACCAAAGGAGGAATCTGAGGAGGAAAAGACTGTTAGCTCGAGGCTGCTCCAGTGTCGGCTCCAGCCCCTGAGTCCGCTCATTTTATGTTCGCTCATTGTAATTTTACAAATTTACAAATTTAAGTGATTCCAGCTAATTTATTAATTATGTTCTCATGTTTAACACAATTTTAACTGTTTTCATCCACGTCTAACTTTCCACTTATACCAACATTCACTGTAACATCAGTGTGACGGCTGTCCGGCGTCAACACATGGAAACATTTTCCCAGCAAAACAAACAGGTGCCCATGGGCTCTGTGAGGTGAACAAGCGTCACACATCAGGGAGTTTTGGTGTGATTTTAGAGTTTCACACCCACAGTAAGTGCAATATTTGTGCAGTCTTGCTTTAATCAGCTCAGGCAGGGCATATAATACACACACCCTCTAAAGGGGTCAGCAATAATATTGAGAAGGGGAACCAAAGGTATATTTTTGTAAAAAGCCCACGTATGTGGGAACACAGGCTTGTTTTTACAGCATGAAAATGTCCAACTTTTTGTTTGTTTGAAAGAGTCAGCTGCTGCGAGCACCGCCCAGTCTGTGTCTGTATGCTTCAAAACACACTACGTGAGTGTTTCATTCCGGTCTGCTGGTATATGAGCTGCCTTGCTTGTGTTTGTGAATGAGCTTTGGTTCAATCAAAAGGTTGTCGTTCATCAAAGCCCCTTAAAAATCTGAGGTTATTTCACTATCTTTCCCTGACTAGTTGATAAAAATTAAATATTATTAAATATCATTCCTCCCCGTAGTGAGTGGCAGCCAGTCATAGATTGTTCATCACAGAGTGTGTCGTCCACACACCCACAATTCTCATCTGAATACTCTTCATACAAATAAAATCACACACACACACACACACACACACACTTGTATATTTACAGGGACTCTCTATAGGTGTAGTGGTTTTTATATTGTACAAAATGTATGTTATATACCCTTACCTTTACCCTCACAAAAAACTTTTTAAAAAAACCTTTTTTGACATTCAGTTTTGTTGACCCAACAGGACACACAACTTCCCCCTATATAATTCTCATCTATGGGATGCTGCATTTCTTCTTCAGACATTGAAGAATATGAAGCATAAGGTGAGCGATCAGAACTACCACGCCAAATACATTTGCTACGTCTTACTCACAGTCTTTGAAGGTTCTGTCATCATCAGAATCTGGTCCAGACATGATCTCCAACTGCTAGTCCCACACGTCCCGCAGCAATCCTCCTTCTCCGTCTCCAGCTCTCACATGCTCTGGAGAAGTTCAAAACATCAGTTAAGCTCCATCAAAGGGTGAACATGAGGAGGTTCCCTATTAGCCTTCTCCTCTCTAGCCTCCAGAGCAGTCTGTGGAGCCCCCGGGGGTTCTCTTCACTGGCTGGCCCTCCTTTTGTCAAGGGTTGAACTAATTAGCTGTGAGGTTGGTTGTTGCGCTGCACTCCCTTATATTCACGCACACTCTCACCACATACACTCTCACAGCCTGTTGCACACTCCCACTCGACTGAGTCGACTAAGCCCCGGCCCAGGAATGCAGCCCCCTTCTCCATTCATTCACAGCATGCCCCTGCCTTCCCTCACAACTCGCTTTACATATGCAGTGCCCAACTCACTGAACAAACATCCAAGATGGACAGCAGTCAACTTCTGACTGCTTTATAGACCAATTAAATAGCTATTTAACTTAACAAGATCCTGAAAAAAAAACATTAAAACATAATTATAAATCATGTGGCATTCATTTATAAAGAGACTGTCCACTATCCTTATAATACAAAAAAACCCCACAATTTATATGCAGTGTAAAACATGAAGTTGTAAATAAAACAAATAATATTGGAATGTATGTTTTACAAGAAAATACTATTTCAGTCTTTCTACTTCAAAATTTCATGTTTAAATGAATGTAACTTGCATTTCTTCGTAATTATCTATGAAATCTACTAGCACTTTGTAGCAACATTTTTAACTGAAGAAAAAAATGGTGTGAGATTTACTTTCAATGATGGATTTGTTTCTTACAAACACGTAACTATTCACAAGATGTTAATTGATGGACTGGAGTCGTGTGGATTACTGCAATGCTTTTATCAGCTGTTTGGACTCTCATTCTGACGGCACCCATTCACTGCAGAGGATCCATTGGTGAGCAAGTGATGTAATGCTAAATTTCTCCAAATCTGTTCTGATGAAGAAACACACTTATCCACATCTTAGTTGGCCAGAGGGTGAGTAAATTTTCATTTTTTGGTGAACTATTCCCTTTAATTTAAAAAGACAATTGCAAAAATGTCTCAGAAAAGTGAAGTTAGTCTTGAGAACAGCTCTGGCATCATTTGTTTGTACATGCTACTTGGTGTGGTGTTTTGTATCTAAATTTTTTAGTTCTGTCTTAAGAGTCCAAATACCTTTTGAGGCCACTGATTAAATTGCATATATTATTAATAAAAATTACCATACTGTACCCAAAACATTTTTTGGCTTTTTGTGAATTCCTTGTTAAACCCAATGTTAAGTTTTGTTTTGTTGTTTTTTTTAGACCATGATGCAATCTAAGTGATGATCCTGCTCAGACCGCACTGTGTAGTCATACTCAATGAGAAAACATTTCAATTTAGCAGCTCTGAATGCTTGAATGGCTATTGTTCTGAGAACAAATCCAAGTAGCGGACGGCATTCTTCTGAATGGCTCGCTCAGTCTGGTGAACTAAAAGCACACTTTATTCCCTTTTCTCCACTTAGCATCCATGAGCCTACTTCCTCAATGTTTGAAGCTCAATTCACTTTACATCATTGCCTAAACCACATTTTTCACGAGTCTGATGCCCCTTTTTCAACTTTCTTGTGTCTTTCGTTCTTGGGAATAAGGGCTCCATTCAGAGTCGAGCTCTATTATGAGACTGCCTTGGGAAGAGAGAAAGAGGTGTTTAGCATAAATGACAATCACAGTATCACAGAAAAGGGGCTTCAACACTGAGACAAACACAGCTTTGGAGCTGAAATGACAAAAACGAGAGGAGGAGAAATATCTGTTTGCAAGAATTAACAGAACGGAATAATTGGCTGGATGTTGTTTTGTGAAAACTCACAACTGTATTAAACAGTTTTTTTTAACTATTCTCTATCACTTTTGGTGGTAAACAGCTGCAAGGAATTCACTGGAATGAAAAGACCACCTGGTATGGGGTTTTTTGGTGAACTATTCCCTTTAATTTAAAAAGACAATTGCAAAAATGTCTCAGAAAAGTGAAGTTAGTCTTGAGAACAGCTCTGGCATCATTTGTTTGTACATGCTACTTGGTGTGGTGTTTTGTATCTAAATTTTTTAGTTCTGTCTTAAGAGTCCAAATACCTTTTGAGGCCACTGATTAAATTGCATATATTATTAATAAAAATTACCATACTGTACCCAAAACATTTTTTGGCTTTTTGTGAATTCCTTGTTAAACCCAATGTTAAGTTTTGTTTTGTTGTTTTTTTTAGACCATGATGCAATCTAAGTGATGATCCTGCTCAGACCGCACTGTGTAGTCATACTCAATGAGAAAACATTTCAATTTAGCAGCTCTGAATGCTTGAATGGCTATTGTTCTGAGAACAAATCCAAGTAGCGGACGGCATTCTTCTGAATGGCTCGCTCAGTCTGGTGAACTAAAAGCGCACTTTATTCCCTTTTCTCCACTTAGCATCCATGAGCCTACTTCCTCAATGTTTGAAGCTCAATTCACTTTACATCATTGCCTAAACCACATTTTTCACGAGTCTGATGCCCCTTTTTCAACTTTCTTGTGTCTTTCGTTCTTGGGAATAAGGGCTCCATTCAGAGTCGAGCTCTATTATGAGACTGCCTTGGGAAGAGAGAAAGAGGTGTTTAGCATAAATGACAATCACAGTATCACAGAAAAGGGGCTTCAACACTGAGACAAACACAGCTTTGGAGCTGAAATGACAAAAACGAGAGGAGGAGAAATATCTGTTTGCAAGAATTAACAGAACGGAATAATTGGCTGGATGTTGTTTTGTGAAAACTCACAACTGTATTAAACAGTTTTTTTTAACTATTCTCTATCACTTTTGGTGGTAAACAGCTGCAAGGAATTCACTGGAATGAAAAGACCACCTGGTATGGGGGACCACTGAGGTCACTGAAAGCTTCAAGTCTGCAGCTGTCAGATCAAAACCAACCCGGGAACCGGAATGTCAATCAAAAAAAAAAAAAAAAAAACAAGGGGGGGTGGGTCGGGGTTGAGTAATGCTAAGATGTGTTACAACTTACCCCACCACTGTCATCCAGTGTTTAGCTAGCTGTATTAGCATAATGGTTTGAAATAAGCAGTTAAAAAAAATAACTATTTAAAAAAACTATTTTCCTAATTAATGTTGTACAGTTGCTTTGACACAATCTGTATTGTTAAAAGCGCTATATAAATAAAAGTGACTTGACTTGACTTGACTATCTGCAACAGTTGAAGTACAGTGCCTTGTGAAAGTATTCATACTCTTCATTTTTTTTTCACATTTTGTTATGTTGCTTCCTTATGTTAAAAAATGTTAAATTACTTTTTCTTCCACATCAGTCTACACTCCACCATAACGGCAAAGCAAAAAAAAAAAACTGGGTTTTAACATCTTTGCAAATTTGTTTAAAAAAAAAAAAGACTTAAATAATTCCATTTATCTGGGCG
>NW_015665038.1:1247186-1257186 GCF_001515625.1 Sinocyclocheilus rhinocerous
CAGTTGAAATTTAGCTCAGGAGCATTCATATCGCTTGTAGATGGTTACTGAGTGAAGTTAACCTGTGACAAATTCAACTGAATGGATATGATTTGAAAAGGCACACACCTCTCAATAAAAGGTCTAACAGCTGAAAATGTGTATCAGAGCAAAACCCTAGCCCTGAGGTCAAAAGAACTGTCTGTATAGAGCTCACAAACAGGACTGCATCAAGACACACATCTGGGGAAGAGTTCAGAAAAAAATTTGCCTGCATTGAAGGTTTGCAGAAGCATGTAGTCTCCATTTCTCTAGTGGAAGAAGTTTAAAACAACCATAACTCTTCCTAGAGCTGGCCTCCTGGCCAAACTGAGCAATCGATAAAGAAGGGCTTTGGTTAGACTGGTAACCAAGAGCCTGATGCCGACTCTAATTTAGCTCTATGATCATATGTGGAGGAGAAACCTACAGAAGCACAAACATCACTGCAACACTCCACCGATCTGGTCTTTATGGCGGTGTGGCCAAACTCAATCCTCTCCTCAGTGAAGACACATGAAAACACACTTGGAATTTGCAAAAAAGCACCTAAAGAACCCTCAGATTGTGAGAAACAAGATTCTCTGGTCTGATGAACTGCAATTCCAAGTATCATGTTTAAAGGAAACCAGGCACTGCTCATCACCTGCAGAGTAGCATCCCAAAAGTAAAGTGTGCTGGTAGCAGCCTCATGCTGAGGGGCTGTTTTTCAGTGGCAGAGACTGGGGGACTCGTCAGAGTAGAAGAAAAGCTCAGTGCATTAAAATATTGAGATATCCTTAATGAAAACCCAGTCCAGAGCATTCAGAACCTCAGATTAAGCAGAACGTTCACCTTCCAACAGGACAATGACCCTAAACACACAGCAAGAGTGACTTATAGACAACTCTGTGAATGTCCTTGAGTGGCCATGCCAGGGCCTGGGCTTGAACCCAATCAAACATTTCTGGAGAAACCTGAAAATGTGTCTGTGAATGTCCTTGAGTGGCCCAGCCACAGCCTGTGCTTAAACCCAATCAAACGTTTCTGGAGAAACCTGAAAATGTGTCTGCGCCCATCCAACTTGACAGAGCTTGAGAGGTGAAGAGGTGAGGACAAGAATGGCAGATAATTGCCAAATGCTGATGTGCAAAGCTTGTCGCATCATACCAAAAAGACATGCGCTTGTAAAGGTGCTTCAACTAAGTACTGCGTTAAGGGTATGAATACTTATGCAATGTACTTATTTCAGTTTTTTTTATTTTTAATAGATTTATGAAGTTTTGACAATTATGTTTTTGCTTTGTCATTATGGTGTGTGGAGTGTAGATTGATGTGGGGAAAAAAAGAAATTTAAAGTAGTTTAACATAAGGCAGCAACATAACAAAAAATGAAGGGGTATAAACACTTTTGCAAGGCACGGTATTAAAGAAAATATAGTTTTGGCCAAAGAAATTACATTTTTGTAATTACATTCTCAAAATCATTTAAAAAAATAATAAAATCTGCATGTGGGTCAAAGACGAAAAAGGGTTTAAGCATAAAAACAATAAGTGTAATACTGCTTTAAATTGTTGTTGTCGTCCCCCCCAAAAAAATTTAAAAAATATCAAAAATTTGATATTTATTTTTTGCTCAGAAAAAATAAATATCAAATTTTTGATATTTTTTAAATTTTTTGGGGGGGGACGACAACAACAATTTAAAGCAGTATTACACTTATTGTTGTACACATGTAACCCTAAATGTTGTAAATGTACACATACATTTTTCCCTGATTTACAGAAGAGACCCACTAAAATGTCATTCAGTGTAACAATCTTGTCAGGCATATTTACAACAAAAATTGACTAATTGACCAATAAAAGACTAATTACTTTCACCCCAAATACTAATTAGTTGTAATTTTACATTTTTTAAATTTGCCCCTATCCTATAGGTTTTGCCCATTTGTCAGTAAGAATTGTTTACTCATTTAAAACACAATAAAATGTAATATGCTCTCTTATTCTTTTATCAGCCTTAATAACCATTCATATAAGATCTGGGAGGACGTGTATGGGTAAATAATGAAATTATTATAGGACTCTATCCCTAACTGGCGGAATTGGTGTTGTTACAACTCTCCCCATGTTACAACTGACTCTCCTACATTCTGCAAAAATAGCTCAACAGAAGAATGAAACTCATATAGGATTGGAACAATTTGAGGGTGAGTAAATGATGACAGAATTTTTTTTGGTGTGAACTATCCCTTTCCTTTAACAGCATCTACAAAGGATTGGAACAATTTGAGGGTGAGTAAATGATGACAGAATTTTTTTTTGGTGTGAACTATCCCTTTCCTTTAACAGCATCTACAAAGGAAATTCAAACTTTATAATCTTTAATTATAAATTTCAATGTTGTTACAGACCTGGCTTTCAAAATTTATGAAAGCACATAGTGGCCAAAGGTTGTCAAGCTGCAAAAAGGACAAAAAACCAATAAGCATCATAATAAATAGGCTAGATCATATAAGTTATTCCAAGATGTTTTGAGCTGTTGTCAGCTTTTATGTTCAATGCCAAGTGCGATTTCAGTCAGCCTAAAGCGTTTACATGCCATTTTAAAAAGACGAATTATTGCTTTAAGGTACAGACACATTAGCGAAATTTTGCTGACAAAAAATGATCAGTTAGCCTATCTATTGTCAACAGTGTAGTGATGTATGACGCACAGCTTTCAAAACAAGCAGCTTTCTGTCGGTCCTCATGGTAAATTTGCATGACCAACTGAACACGATGTGAAATCTGTGTGGGGAAATCTTTCGCCTTCGTGCAAAATTCACAATCGTGTGGATTCCTGTTGAAAGTAGTGGATTTTGACAGAACAACGTTAAGTGTGATCGCACCTTTAGTCTGAAATCAACATTTTAATTGGATGTAAGCGCACGAGCAGAACATTCAACAGATGAGGCCAAGCAGACATTATAGCTTTGTTGACATAACCTGCAGCCTTTTTGGATGAACTTGCCCTTGTTAAAGCCTCTTGCTGTGGGAAATGTAAACGGTGACACATGGAAGTCTGCCTCAGCCTGGCACTTACTTTTGATGAAGGTTTTGGTGAGATGCTGCTTACTGCTGATCTGAGAACAGATTGTGGTTAGGCTACTTGTCATATATTGAATTGAGGCCTGAAAGAAGACTATACTGGATCAGTGTGAAAGGGAGCCTCTTCCCACAGAGAAACAGTTCATAAAGAACACACAGGCACAGCTGTATGTGGCAGGTCTGGCCTGTTATTGCCAAAGTGTAGTAAGCAAAGTTATGTGTAAACATAACTGATGGAATGCAAATGTATCTATTATAAAGATTGTAATTTTTCTTGTTGCTAATATTGGGTCTTGTGGTCTTGGTACATTAAACATTGTCTTAGTTTTTAATTCTTAAAGTGTCTTTTTTACCATTTAATACTGTTTATTAAATATGATATAGTCTGTTGTTGATTAGGGCAAATGACAAAAATTAATGTTACCATTTTTATATTTGTTAAAGCTTGTGAAAAAACTCAATAATTAGCCGATAGCAATAATTAGCTTAGACAACGAAGATGTCTTTTTCACACACACACACACACACACACACACACAATCCCAAACAGACCATTTTCCTGTCCTTATGCAGCTTTACTGCACTGTAATTCAAAAATGGATCCTACACTGGTAGTTAGTGACACAATGCATTCCTGAACAGCAAAATAATAAATAAATAAATAAATACATAGGTACATACACACATACATAAATCTATTTTCTTCATCGAATATAGCCATGGATTTGATTTGGTACATAGAATTAAACATAATTATTTATTTATTTATTTATTAGAAGGGAAATTAAACATAATAATAATAATAATAATAATAATAATATGAGATGGTGTTTTTTACTGGATAAGGTTGTCTGAAGTCAACATAATAGTAAGCTTAACCCATTTAATCCCACCTGTCACAATAGTGACCGTAAAAAAGGTTTTCATTTATAAAGCTCTAAAAACCTTACTGGCTGATGTTTTAGTGCATTTCCTGCAAAATGGAAAAAATAAAGGGTATTAAATATGTGCAGTGTCACATGGTTAGTGCAAATTGTCACATGACCAGAGCAGTTTATTTCATGTTTGCACCATGAGATGATGATGGCTGCATCAAAGCTCCAAAACGAAAGGTTAGTAAAGTATGTTAACAAAGATATGACAAAGATTTTTGGTCCACATTATCTTTAAGGTGTCTAGTATTAATATATGAATTCACATATATTCAGTTTTGTTGAGTGTAGTCAAAGAATGAGTAAATACGTTGATGGTCACAATAGTGGCCAGTGGGATAACAGTGCATTTAGGTATACAGTATAAATCCAATTGCAGTTGTTAGTAAAGGTTGCACTAAAATGTTGCAATGACAAAATATTACACTAAATTAAAAGTTCCAATGTTACAAATAAGTTACAAAATTGATGTTGTAATACTGGTAGCACTAATATAAAAAAATGATGATATATTTTACAATAAAGTAACAATTTTGAAATACGTTGATGGTTGTATTTTTTGTCTTTTATCTCAGTATTCTTAACAGTGTTGTATAAGGTTTTTTATGCATAATAGTAACCCTTAATCAAATATATAAAAATTTTTATGACTGCAGAAATATGTTAATTCAGTATACTCATTATGCCACAGGTCACAATTATGACTGACCATAAAACACAATTTTTCACACACTTTTCAAAAAAATAATTATTGATTATTTTAAAGGGTTACTAATGACACATCATTTGGATATTTTCACGTCTGTGAAAAAATTGGGATTAAACGGGTTAAGTACATTCCCGGTTTAGAATTGGTTTCGAAGGCATGTTGCCTTATGAATTAATATTTGCTCATCATACAAATCATAGAAAAACAATGTGTGATTCTTTATCATGGAAAAGGACCATAATACAAAATATTAACAATATGATAGGAATATGGCAAATAAACAAACTGAAATTATTAATGTAAGGAAACAAAAAACAGGTGAGGAATTGTTTTATCCACCTTCAGACAAAATACAGATATATTTTAAATAGTTTAACTGTTATTTCAGAGCTATACACAACTAAATCATAATACATATGATAAATGAACCATTAAACCATGAAATGGGTTGCTGGGGTAACAAGATTACTTAGATACGATTTAAAGTCAGCAAAACATTTCCTTCAGGTTGTGATTTCCGCTCCAGTCCAATGCGTGGCGATAATGAGACGTAAAATGAAGCTGAGGGCAAAATCCAAAACTCATTTCGCAGTGCCCTCTAGTGTAATGAACGGATTATGAAAAATACATCTGATCCCTGCAGCTGAGATCGCAATTTGCGCTGTTCGTCTTTGTTCGGCCACTTTCCTTTCTTACAATCCGAGCTCATCAGTCCGGCAACAAACACATGGAGCAGAGGTGGCAGCACACAGCTGGGTGAGTAAGTTACATGATCCTGTCAAATGCCGAACAGTTTCCCTCGACAAAACAAAGACACTCTGCCCTTTTATACAAAGACAAGCAGCAGACTAATAATAACAACACATGCAGTCATTCATGTGCTGAGCGGCGAGTCTCGTTATAAATTACACAGAACTGCACAGTGCCTGTTTGTTTGTTATTGTTTTCAATGCATAAACAATATTTTGACGGAAAGCTGTGGGAGACTCGTCCTATATCTAGCTGAGAGGATTCAGAAATGAACTGGTTTAATCTAGTTGTTTAGTCTCTTAGTAGTCGGTCAGCATCTTTATTATTATCTTACTCATCTTCTTTAATATTTAATATCCATCATCATAATGTTGTCTTTCAAATTGTTATTAGGATTTGTCATCTTTAGTTTGTCTTATATAAGCACAAGTCAATTATATAATTTAACCTAAATGGTTAAATGTAAATAGAGAGGAAATAAGTTTTCAACCTGTTTTTTTGTTTGTTTTTTTACCCCCCTCAGGGGAAAACTAAGATTGAAACAGCTTCAGAAAATGCAGAGTGAACATATTAGACATTGTATTGTATGCTGTTTTATCACGACAGGATATCTGTGTCCCATCCTAACAAAAAGGACTGTGATGAGTGCCAGTTCCTGACTGGACATGTGGAGTATTAGGTAAGATCCAACTGAGGAGACACTGCTTCAGACACTGCCCTGTCCTGCCTTAGACAAACAGGATTTGAACCCTGGGGTCACGTCACGGACTCTCCATAGCCAGAGGAGACAATTCTTCAGTGTTATTATCAGAAATGGCTAATAATAGATGACAAGAAAGCCAGAGCGTTCTTTTGCCGGAGTCTTCTTATGTAGCAGCCACAGCTGGAGAAGACAGCCGTCCTCGACTTTGGTAAAATATGTTTCAGTGTTTATGTTGGGAGATGATATAGAGTTAGTTTGCAACAGTGTGGCAGTTTTAAATATCTGCTTGTGTATTACATTGACATTCAAGGCATGATTTAACAGTATAGATGTTTTATGGCCATGCCAATAATTTCGTTTCAGGTGAATCATGATTCCCATAACTGAGCTGCGATACTTTGTGGATACGCAACCTACGTATCGCATCCTAAAGCCATGGTGGGACGTGTTCACAGACTATTTATCGGTTGTAATGCTGATGATCGCAGTATTTGGGGGCACACTTCAGGTCACGCAGGACAAGATGATCTGCCTACCCTGCAAGTGGGTAGTTAACAAGACCTGTAGAAAGTATTTCAATGCAACATTTTCTGTGCCCTTGACCCTTGAGCCTCAAGGAATCCAGTATGACCTTGATCGCCACCAGTACAACTATGTCGATGCTGTGTGCTATGAAAACAAGCTTCACTGGTTTGCTAAATATTTCCCATATTTGGTGCTGCTGCATACGCTCATCTTTTTGGCTTGCAGCAACTTCTGGTTCAAGTTCCCTTGGACGAGCTCTAAACTGGAACATTTTGTGTCTATCCTACTGAAGTGTTTTGACTCGCCTTGGACCACAAGAGCTCTGTCTGAAACCGTCGTGGAGGAAAGCGACCCCAAAGCTCTGGTGAAAATGAACGGTTCCTTCGATAAGAAGGCTTCGTATGTGAGCGAAGACGTCGAGGCGAGTGTTCCCATGCTGTCGACAACCAGATCTCGTATTGAGCAAGGAATCGTGGACCACTCTGAGACTGGTGTCCTGGACAAAAAGGAAGGTGAACAGGCGAAGGCATTGTTTGAGAAGGTGAAGAAGTTTCGAACTCATGTGGAAGAAGGCGATATAGTCTACCGACTATACATCCGACAGACCATCATCAAAGTTGTGAAGTTTATTCTTATTATTTGCTATACCGGCTACTATGTCCACAATATTCAGTTCAGCGTCGACTGCAATGTGGACATCGAGAGTCTCACTGGTTATCGCATGTACAACTGTGCCCATCCCCTGGCCACTCTCTTCAAGATCTTAGCCTGCTTTTACATTAGTCTAGTTATCGTGTACGGGATGATATGTGTGTACACCCTCAGCTGGATGCTACGGCGCTCTCTCAAGAAGTACTCGTTTGAGTCAATCCGAGAGGAGAGCAGCTACAGCGACATCCCAGATGTGAAAAACGACTTCGCCTTCATGCTGCATATGATTGACCAGTACGACCCCCTCTACTCCAAACGGTTTGCGGTCTTCCTCTCGGAGGTGAGCGAGAACAAACTCCGCCAGCTGAACCTCAACAATGAATGGACGTTGGAAAAGCTTCGCCAGAGGATCACGAAAAACTCTCAAGAGAAGCTGGAGCTCCATCTGTTCATGCTCAGTGGGATCCCAGACACGGTCTTTGACTTGTCGGAGTTGGAGGTTCTGAAGCTTGAGCTCATCCCTGATGTCACCATCCCACCAATCATTGCCCAGTTGACGAACCTCCGAGAGATGTGGCTGTACCACACACCAGCCAAAATAGAGGCTCCAGCTCTCGCGTTTCTGAGAGAGCACCTGAAATCGTTGCACATCAAGTTCACTGACATAAAGGAGATTCCTCTGTGGATCTACAGCTTGAAGAACCTAAGCGAGTTGCACCTTACTGGGAACCTTAGTGCTGACAACAATCGCTACATCGTCATCGACGGTTTACGGGAGCTAAAGCGACTGAAGGTTCTGAGACTGAAAAGTAACCTTACGAAGCTGCCTCAGGTGGTCACGGATGTTGGAATGCATCTCCAGAAGCTGTCCATCAACAACGAAGGCACCAAGTTGATGGTGCTCAACAGCTTAAAGAAGATGGTGAACCTGTCCGAGCTGGAGCTTGTCCGCTGTGATCTGGAGCGCATTCCTCATTCCATCTTCAGCCTGCACAATTTACAGGAGATCGATCTTAAGGATAACAACCTGAAAACCATTGAGGAGATAATTAGTTTTCAGCATCTTCATCGACTTGTTTGTCTAAAGTTGTGGTATAATCAGATTGCATATATACCTATTCAGATAGGTACCTTGGTCAACCTGGAGCGCCTCTATTTAAACCGCAACAAGATCGAGAAGATACCATACCAGCTCTTCTTCTGCCGGAAGCTGAGGTTTCTCGATCTGAGCCATAACAATCTGACTGACATCCCGTCAGAAATAGGAACTCTACAGAACCTTCAGTACCTTGCTGTAACTGCCAATCGGGTAAGTCAGGTTCAGGCTGAATACAGTTTTGAGATTTAATTTTGTTTTATTTCTTTGTTACATTTTTTCTTTCAAGTTTTTAATCTGTTATTGGTACTTTGATATTATTGTTATTTTATCATTATTTGTTTATTTAATTTTTTAGGACTGCCAAAGTTAATGCTCTACCTGGTATAATTTAAAACTGTTTAACAGCATTGCATTTGTATCTAGTGTTTTCATGTTTTACAATATATTGTGTATCAAAACTATTTATTTAGGTTCGTTTTGGAGTCATAATGTATTTTAGCTTAGTTTCTAATTTGATTTGTTAACAATAATTACTTTTTAGCTTTCGTTTTAGTTTTTATTAATGATAATACCACTGCTACAAACTTTTTATTTATATAGCTTGTGTAATTGCCACTTATGCAGATTTTGTTGTTGTTTACTCTTTCTTGCATGATGATCAAATTGTACTTTTATTTATTTTAAAAGCAGTTTATTCAAAAAAAGAACTACTAGATAGCAATAGATAGCAATAATACAACAGGTTCAAGGATAAAGAAAAAGTGCTACTGCTCTTATAATGAGATGCAAGTAGTACAGTCTTTGCCAAGAGTAATGTTGATTGTACTTTCACTCAGCTTAGTTTTCTGATCTCTGTCCGCTTTCTGCTTTCATTTTCCCCTATAGATTGAGGCTCTCCCCCCTGAATTGTTTCGGTGTAAGAAATTGAGAACACTGAACCTCGGAAACAACTGCCTGCAGTCCCTACCCTCACGGTTCGGGGAACTCACCAGTCTGACACAGCTGGAGCTGAGGGGCAACAGGCTGGAGTGCCTTCCTGTTGAACTTGGGGAGTGCAGATTGCTGAAGAGGAGTGGCCTAATTGTGGAGGACAGTATTTTCAACACTTTACCTTCAGAGGTCAAAGCGCAGCTGTGGAGAACTGACAAAGAGGCTTCTTGAAGCGGATGCATGAACCTGAGAGCATTTGCCTGTGCGAAGATTTTAAATGGTGTGAGGAGAGGAATTCAATCCAAAATGATATGTTTGTTAAATATTTCAGGGTTCATTAGAATGTTTCCTGAAAGACATAAGGGGTATTTCACATTATGGCATGTCATGTTTTATTATAACCGACAGCCATGGCATTTCTGTTGACAGACACTGAGGAGTGAGCAGACCAAATATTACATCAGGATTAAGGTGCTGTTCATTTTTGCCTTAATTTACACAATACTATTCAGATATTGTATTGTATTATAAACATTTTGACTAAATTTTATACCAGTGTTACTGTGTAAGTGTTACTGTGTGTGTAAAATCACTCTTCTATTGCCAATTCT
>NW_015665038.1:1259478-1292630 GCF_001515625.1 Sinocyclocheilus rhinocerous
TATATATATATATATATATATATATACACGCACACACATTGGAAACTAAGCTAATTGAATTTCAGAAGTTGCTCAGGTTAATGCCATTCAAATTTTTAAAGCTTGTTAAACTTTTTTTAATGTCAGTGTTATTTTAGGTGTGTGTGTGTGTGTGTGTGTGTGTCTGTCTGTCTGTCTGTCTGTGAGAGACCGACCGACCGACCGGTTTTACTATGGCTCCAGTGCTCACATTTGTGTAACCATTATATATTTTGATATATTTATGGTTGACGACTTGATTGGCGAGGACTTCATTGTATTCAATAAATCCACTATTGTTTCCTTTTTCTTTTCTTTCTTTTTTTTGTTTTGCAAGGTAAATGTAAATTTTAATAGAAATTAGGTAAATCCCATAAAATATATCAAGCCATACAGAGTGAATAAACACTCGGTTTTCTTAACGTGTCAATAAAAACCACTGGAAGTAGATAAATAACTGGCTTTCAGTTTGTCAGCTTTACATGCTGTTGTAAACAGTACAGTAGTAACAAGTTCTTTTAACATATTCACTCAACTTTATTATAATTATTGTTACTGTTGTTAAAACTACTCTTATTTATGGATAGAGTGAGATAATGTCGGTTTTTTTTAAATGATAAAGAATGATAAATGGGAACCAATGTTTTCAACGTCATTGAGTTGCGTCGGACGTTATTCAGTGAAACACCCACTGAAGGCGGCCCGTGTGCAATGCTGGACGGTAGTGTCCGTGTCAACCTATATAATTTCTGCCTTGTGTTTTAGAAGATGGTAAGATAGCGCTTTACTATGAATGCTGAACTTTACGAAAAGCAATTTTTAATCTTTATATTTTAGTTTATATATTGTATAGAATACATTGGTTTAACGCTTTATCCGTTTTATGTTAGCATTGTGGTGGAGTAACTTACTCTGGCCAAATTACAGTTAGTGAAATATTTGATATTCTGTGGTAGGCTTACCTTTAAGCAGTGTGAAATAATTATTTGCATTCTAAATTAGTAATTATTAACTCTATATACTAATCTAATGATTAATTATGTAATGGTACTATATTAATGAGCTGAACTCTTTCATCTTCTCGCAGGCTGTTACTCTGCACACAGAACTCGGTGATTTCAAAATAGAGTTGTTTTGTGAGAAGGCCCCGAAAACCTGTGAAGTAAGGCACTTGTTTCCAGCACACAGACACACATCTTGAATATGCGATATAATTTTGTTCATACGTTAATTCTCATATTTATTTTCCCATAGAATTTTATTGCACTGTGCGCTAGTGGGTTTTACAATGGATGTATTTTTCATCGAAACATAAAGGGCTTTATGGTCCAGACTGGAGACCCAACAGGTAACTGATCCTGGATTTCTTTTCTTACCTCAAACCCAAGTCTCTCAGCTTTAGTTTTTAGCTTGTAAAGTTGTAAAATGAGTGAATGCCATGTTCAAGTTTTGAATTTTACTTTGAATTATTTTTAATCATTTCCGGTCAAGGTTTATTTGGTTGATTTATAAAAAATCATTTTTCCCCCTCAGGTACAGGCAAAGGAGGGACCAGCATTTGGGGAAGAAAGTTTGAAGATGAATTCAGTGAACATCTGAAAGTATGTATTGATATTGAAGTATTATAATGTTTTGTACATTATTACACTTAAAAAAAAAAAACATGAACTTGAAAACATTAAAATTAGACATGAGTTTGAATTTGAATATTAAAGTTGCAAGGGTGAGAACTTGAGGATCAACTTTCACAGTTGCTTATGACTTGAATTGATGATTTATGCAAGATTCAAGTTGCTGCTGCGTTTCGATGCAGTGTTTTTCTTACAACATCAGCCTATGTTGCAAGAAAACCTCTTATTAAACATCTAGTCTGTGCAAAAAATATTTAACATCCCCAGTATCTGGTATTCAAGTTAATCATGTCTGGATCAAACTGACTTGCACCGCAATTTTAAAATCTTTTTAGTCTTATCTAACTTGATCTTTCTTTTAATGTCTGTGTAATGTAGCACAATGTCCGGGGCGTGGTGGCAATGGCAAATAATGGACCAAACACAAATGCATCACAGTTCTTCTTTACATATGCAAAACAGCCTCACTTGGACATGAAGTACACGGTTTTTGGAAAGTATGTTTATTTTATTTATTTATTTGTTGTTAATGACCTCCCTTTTGCTAGTGTGTTTTATTTTCCATTTTTCTTGTGATTTTTCTGTTAATTTTATTGATGGTAATGAATTGTAACACAAGCTTATTCTTTGTTACAGAATTATAGATGGACTAGAAACTCTGGATGAACTAGAGAAAGTCCCTGTGAATGAAAAGACTTTCCGTCCTCTTAATGATGTCCATATTAAGGATGTTACTATCCATGCCAACCCATTTGCTGGTTGATTGATTTCATTGCGAAACATTCATAATGCCTTGTGTTGTAAATATAATTTTTTTTTTAGTTTCATAAATTTGTACACACTGACTTGCCTCTGTTTTCCCCATAATCTCTTGCGTTGCGTTTTAAATGTATGGTATTTTTAATTAAAATAATAATAATAAATAAGCCATTGTACTTTGACAAATAAATATTTTCAATAAATTGATAGAATTTCTCATTGTTTTCTGAAGTGGTTTCAATATAATTTGCATTCGGCATTTTCTATGTATGAACTACGATTTTGAAAGGCAGAAAATTAGGACTATAATTTTGAAATCATTATGACGCTAGTGACCCGGAAATACAGGTAAACACACCGGTATTTTAAATAAAATAACTGAAATCCGCAACATTTAGTCCGATTTTTAAAAATACAGAAATGTATTCTCTGTCACAAGAAAACTGAACAATACAATTAATATTTGACTGATTTCATTTCGAAATAAAGTAATAAAACCCTTAAAATGCTCTTATTGTACGCACACAGTGACATAACTAACTTGTTCATGTGAGCGAAAGGAAAAATAAAAGTTGGTCCATTCAAGAGCAGTTAATATATGAATCGAAATGGCAACTCCAGATGCATTCAAAGTGGGTTGAGCCCCGTTTACTCTCAGAAAAGCAGAAAAACCTCGCTCAATACTACATTCACATCGATATGCCGGTTGCTTTTGAATTACACATTAAACTAAACTGACTTGGCGTTTCGGGTTGACTCTTTAAATGGCAAAGTCACGCTGATCACCGGCGCAAGTTCGGGAATAGGAGCAGGCACAGCGGTACTGTTTGCCAAACTGGGCGCCCGGCTGGCGCTGAACGGACGCGATGTGGACAGTCTCACCAAAGTCGACAAAGAGTGCGAAGCGTGCGGACCAGTTAAAGTCTCAATTATGTTTTAAAAATTACCCAACTGTAAAATCAAAAATACACTGAGTGAGCAAAACTTTGTTTAAATACCATTATAAAAAACACTGCAATTTCTTCAGACTCTCGAATACAGTCTCAATTATGTTTTAAAAATTACCCAACTGTAAAATAAAAAATACACTGAGTGAGCAAAACTTTGTTTAAATACCATTATAACTAGCTATCTCACAATGTTTATATAAAAGCCTACATTAAAATCTGTCATATAAATTGGTCTCTTCATTAGAAATTAGCCTACTGATTGCCACCATTGATAGACAAATTTTTTTTTTATAATATTAAAAATATCTGTATGACATTATATTCTGCAGTTCTTCCCTGTTGTACCGAATATCTATACTTTTCAAAGTCGTATCATATCGAAGTTAGAAATTCAAATATTGTGACAAAATTAATTTTGTAGGGTGCCACAAATTTGTTAAAATTTCCAAAGGGTGCCGCGACTAAAGAAAGGTTGGGAAACACTGTACTAGCCTACTGTATGTCCAAATCAGCCATCGACCAGTTCACACGCTGTGTTGCTCTTGGTAAGGTGATATCTCAAGAGCCTCTAATGCTATTTACAGGAGACCAGAGCTATTTGTCACACAGGGAAGTTGTCTTGAGTCAAAAGTCCAGTTAACACAAGTTTTATTTTATCAAATAAAGGTAAATTTTAACTATAATGTTGAACTGTATTCCCAAGGAAAGGGTATTTGCTTTATAAATTTCCTTTTGGGGCAAGTTGTCACACGTGTTTCATATTCAATATTATAAGATAAACGTAAGATATACATATACTAATTACAATATCTGTTGGCCAGAACAATGGTTTGGCATATTGCCAATATACATTTTTGCTCTTTCATTTGCTTTGAATTGTTTGGTTTTATTATTGTTTCACTGTTTTACTTTAGCTGAAAAGCCTATAATAGGCTGTTTAATAGCAGATTCCACTGTGATTCCAACTTACCCAAATGAAGAGTGATTCTGCTATTGGCGCATTAATGGCAGAAATGAATAATAGAGTTTTTAATCAATTTTATGTCCTTTTGCAGAAATCGAATTTCAAAAATAAACCTGCCCTGAGAAATGTACCGGAGTAAAAAGTGTGACAACTATAGCCCCGGTCTCCTTTACCGTTTGTAATTAATGCAAAGGACTTGTGTATTATTACTCAATAATAATTTTTTTTTTTTTATCTTATTTTATTTGTAGAGTTGGCATCACAGCAAGTACGTGTCAATGCAGTATGGTAAGTGTATTTCTGTTGTTTTACATGCCACAGAATTGTTACATTGAGGTAATACAAAATGCTTTGTCTTAATAGCCCAGGTGTAATTATAACAGAAGTTCACAAGCGTGCAGGACTTGATGAGGACCAGTATGCTCAGGTGATGAGTGAAGATCAAATGCTTTATCTAATGTTCATTTGTGACCCTGGACCACAAAACCAGTCATAAGGGTAAATTTTTTCGAAATTGGGATTTATACATCATCTGAATAAATAAGGTTTCCATTGATGTATGGTTTGTTAGGATAGCACAATATTTGGCCGAGATACAACGATTTGAAAATCTGGAATCTGAGGGTGCAAAAAAAAATCAAAATATTGAGAAAATCGCCTTTAAAGCAGCACTATGTAACTGTTCAAAATTTGCTAAATGTATATAATGAGCGAGTACATCATGAATTCATCTTCCAAACCGCGTTTTGTCTTATTCCGAATCACTACGGTACACTTATAATAAATACTTATATTTGGACTATTCGTTGGTCGTCGCCGCTGCGGAGTAACACATACCTGCGTAAATCGCCATAGACATAAACTTAGAGAAGTAGCTCTGGTTGGAATGTTCTTCCGCGGGATGTGTGCAGTTCTGTTTATTAACCGCTAGAGCGCCAAAAGTTACATAGTGCTGCTTTAAAGTTGTCCATATGAAGTTCTTAGCAATGCATATTACTAATCAAAAATTACGTTTTAATATATTTACAGTAGGAAATTTACAAAATATCTTCATGGAACATGATCTTTACTTTTTGGCATAAAAGAAAAATCATAATTTTGACCCATAGAATGTATTTTTGGCTATTGCTACAAATATACCCCAGCGACTTGAGACTGGTTTTGTGGTCCAGGGTCACATTTCACTGTAATGAATGTTTCTACTTGATAACACTCTAAATTGTAATGTAGACACATGCATTTTCTGTAAAGCTGCTTTGAAACAATGTGTACTGTGAAAAGCGCTATACAAATAAATTTGAATTGAATTTTGAATTGAATAACACATCATGTGTTTTCTCCAGTTCCTTGAGAAGTGCAAGGTGACGCATGCCCTCGGCAGACCAGGTGAAGTAGAAGAAGTAGCTCATGCTATCGCCTTCCTGGCATCTGATGCAGCAACATTTATAACAGGTGTCAATCTTCCAGTGGACGGAGGTCGACATGCTATGTGTCCACGGTAACGCTCTGCCGCCATGATACAGCTCTGTCATAGTGGTTTGTCATAAAAGCAAAGAAATAAACAGTTGGAGTCAATCTGAATGTTGAAATACTTAATGTATTAACATGTTGACTTGATGTCATCTTTTATTTTTATACAGCAATAATGAACATTAACAGAAAGAAGTGCTCATTTCATGCAGTATCTGCAGTTATTTATTAGCGAGTCAGCAATTTTCTCCAAAATTCTGGCATATTTACACAGATGGAAACATTTATTACAGACCAGGAGTTGCACAGTAGTTTCAAATACAGCTGTCTGCAAATGAGGAAGTTATACATTAGCATTCAAAACTGAAATATGGTCTGATCAGATATACTTTAACAATATATTTTAATCTTTACAAAAGATAAAACACAGCCAAATGATGCCACAGCAGCATTCAAAATCAACTCAATACATTTCCCTTGATCTGCAATATGCAAAAAGAAAATGACATTAAACCTGACTTGTATCAATCAACGGACACTTCATTTATTACTTCTTGTAATTTAATGTATTAATTTCAAAGCAGTGGTTCTCAATCTTTTTGTCTCCAATTCCCCGTTGTCAAGAATGTATGTACCTATAAATTATGTACCTCTGGTCCTTCTTTCTTTAAAATAAATAATCTAAATTAATATTATCTAATTAATATTATCTGCTAATATTTACTACATTAAAATTATTTTAACACTTAAAGCCCATTCACACCAAGAATGATAACTATAAAGATAACCATAATGATAACTATATCAGTGTCCACACCAGTGCACAATAATGTGTGCACTGCAGTCCTGTCGTCGGCTGCTTTAAATGTGTGCGCTCTTTAAAACTGAATGGATTCTGATTGGCTGTCAATGTTTAATCGTATATCATCTGAAAAAGTTTGTGAAAAAAAATAGTGAAAGTGATTCCAACAATATTGTTCCAATGTGCCGTCATTGTCATAGTACTGGTGTGGACTCAGTTATTTGTTTACATTTATAATGATTTTTAAAACTATATCTTTATCATTATTGTTATAATTATCGTCCTTACAGAGAATGGGCCTTTACTGGGGCCCTCATGGAACTTTGCTAAGGCCCCCTAGTGGACCCTGACCTTCTAGTTGAGAACCACTGTTATACAGAATTATGTCTGTGTCATGTATATTAATATAATTTATTTAGACATTAATATGAATTTATAGTCCTTCAAGCAAGCTGCCTTCGTTGGCATTATCAAAACTGTTTTTTCCATGGATCTGCTTCAGGTGTTTACGGAGAACTGGTTTATGTGCAAACACCATGTCGCAGTAATTACAACGGTGTGGTTTGTCCCCACTGTGAAGGTTCAGGTGGTCTAGCAGCGAGCACTTCTGAGTAAAAGTCTTTCCACATATCTTACATTGGAAGGGTTTGATGCCGGCATGGACACGCATGTGCCGGTGCAGGTTTCCTTTCTGGGTAAATGTTTTTCCACATAGGAGGCACATGAACAGCTTGTGCATCTTCAGATGGTTGGCGTAGTTCTCCAGCTGACGGAACACACGAGCACATTTCGGGCACTGGTGGTACCACTGCATACCCTTCTCGGCATTCCTTGAGCATCCCCAAAGATTCCCTTTCCCAGAACCACTGGGTCCAGGTGGGGACAGCGAATATTCAGCTGCGGGGTTGCCAGCGATTTCGGCGGGCCGGGTTTCCACTGTGGAGTTTATTAGGGAGTGTTGTGGCTCAGGTGAGCGCAGTGTTGGCGAGCGACTTGAGCGGCTCTGAAAGTTATCAGGCATTCGCTCATCTATTGACTCCACCTTAACGACGCTAATAGGACTCTCCTCTCCTCTACTGTTGCTCTCAGAGTTTCTAAATACAGGCGGAGACTTGGGCTGTATGATCACATCATCATCATCATCATCCTCATCATCAAAGTCATCTTCTCCATCATTGTCCACCTCATCCTCTTCATCACATGCTGTCTCCACAGCTGGTTGGCCACGCTGTCGAGATGATGCACGCTCGTCTTTGACCTCGTGTGGTTTTATGAATTTATTTAGAGCTTCGGTGCACTGCTCAACAATATGACCCATCTGTAGGAAACTGGCAACTGTTAAATAGTGTACTAATTCCAGCTCCGGGAACTCCAGTGTCCCAGTGTAGCAGGACAGTAGAAGCCTCTGTCCAACTTCTGCATCCTGCTGTGTAGATATTTGCACTTCATGAGAGTCCTGAAGGACAAACTGGTCTCTAAGGAAAGGGGAGCCAGCGGCAAAGACCACTTTGTGTCCAGGCACTTCCAAGTCATTGATGCGGACCACAACATCACAGAAGCGTCTGTCTCGACGAAGAGCATCCATCTTTTGAAGCATGGAGTCCCCGAATGTGGGAAAGTTGAATTGCAGTATCACCCCATCCTGAGCCATGGTGCACTATTAAATATACACAACGTAACAGATTTAAATCTATTATAACCATGTAATACACGTCTACCTTGTCTAGTTTCCAAACGCACGTATTTAGCTAAAACATTTAAAAGGCACATAAATATCATGATATTTAAATGTAGATGCTGATCTATGTTTTCTGATAGCACAATGTTTTAAGTGTACACGATAATGTTAGTGTGGTTAGTACAGGCCTGGAAACAGTACAGAGCTAAACCAGAAACATTGGATGGACGACTGTAAAGAATGGAGGAAAATTGACTACGAAGACACATCGTCACGGGAATGAGGTGAATATAAGTGTTTGTTTAAAATATGAATACCTGCAGCAATTTGTTTTGGGGGTTTTTTGTTTCTGTCAGAGTGTTTTGTTGTCCTGGGGATGAGCATACAGCGGCTGTGTGTTAGTGTGTGGCTTGAGACGGAAAAGGATGTGCCGACTTTCTCGATTGGTCAGCGAAATTTAAAGGGGCAGGACACAAATACAGGTGGCTAAAATTTGTATCGTCTGTATTAAGATTAATTTGACTTTTCTTAACGACAGACAGACAGAAAGATTTATTTACAGTCCCATACAATACAAAAATGTCATCCAGCAAAGGTTTTGAATGGTTTGCAGTAATTAGATACCGAAACTTGAAGAATTATAACTTAACATTCCAGCCTTGTCTGCACTTTATAATTTATTTATTTTTTATTGTGGAAACCCCTTTATTATTACAATAGTACATTTATTGTTGTTGTTGATGATGATGATTTCTTGAGTACAATTAATTATTTCAAATTGCGATCCACTCTTAAACAAACCACGTTGTGTGCTTCTTGCCACAAGGAGACAGTGTTGTAAAATTGAAGCGGGTTAATGCACTTTTTTTAACCAGCTATATCATATTGATAACTGTCTGTTAAGTAAATTATACATTTAGAGTACACCAGTATTCGAGATGGTTGTTATGGCCACCTGTGCAGGGGAAGGGGGCTGTAAAAAAACAAAACAAAACAAAAAACAAGGAGGATGTAAAACCAAGTCGTTTTGAGAAATTTCTACTGAATGGAAGGATCATGATACTGAATACACTATAGCAGCTCATTTGCCAAAAGCAGTGGTAGAATGCCATGTCACTTTTATTGTCAGTAATATAGTCCAACAGGCAGCAGCTTGTAATGGCATTTGTTACAATAATAATGCCTGTGGTTCATAAACAATGGTAAGGCAAAAAAATAAATAAAATCATCTGATGTTTCATAAGTCACTCATGGATAACAGAAACCAAACAAGAGTCTGTGGCTGATCAGTCTAAAGTTTATTGTAAAGGCTTCATTGTATGTATCAGTATGTTTACTCATCTGCACAATGGTTTAGATGGGATAATATACACGGTGCTAGAGCCGAGCTGTCACTCTGAGCATTTCACAGACCATAATTTGTCAGATGTGCACTCCACATCTATAAACATCAAAAAGAAATGTCAAAGTGTTGTGAATTATGTGCCCCATATTAAAAATAGCATAATTGAATGTGGCTTTTGGTTCTCTTGTCCTAACATAAGTGTTACATTTTCATTATATGAGCTAACTGCCTATAGATGTATGGTTAGTAGATTAAATTCTACAAATAAAAATGATAAATACAGACATTTCATTCAGCATTTTGGATATAGTATAATGTTTCGTTCAGCACTGAAAATGAATAATAAATTCAGATTTTCAATAATAGATATATGAATCTGACCTGTGTAAGATTGCCAGAATTACTTAATGCGTATATTGAAAGTCTGGCTGTGCTTAAATTGTTTTATATCTGGCAATAATAGTGGAGCAAACCAAAGTAAAGACTCTTGTTTACAAGGACTATGATGGGCTGGGACTATAATAGTTGTTTCACCCAGAAAGCCTCACAAAAGCAAGACATTTGACACTACAGAGGTTTGGTGTCAGGGCTTTTTCGGTCATCATTATCAAAGTGATGCTGTCTTGATTTCGCCCTTTAGCTCGGTTTCTCACACTGTGACCAGACAGGTTCAAATCCCCATCCACAGCTACATATCATTTTTCTACCACTGTCTCTAAAACTAGTAGGCCTACTTCATTCAGGAAATCAGCTAGTATCATATGGATTTAGTTTCACTGTGTGACTTTCGGTCTGTGCTACTCTTAAATGACCCGCTCTACTGCGACTCGCCTTACAGAATCAGACCTAAAGAAAGTGAAGAAGAAATAATATCAGTGAAAAGAAATGCAAGACATTCAAATAATTATGAGAATGTGAAGAAGTATGTCTTGTAGCTTATAGTCGTACAAGTTATTGCAATCTCTACCATGATGAAAAAGAGGTGGTAGAAAAAAATCAAGACACATTGACACTAATTTGTAATATCTGAAATGTTTATTCAGTTTTTTTTTTTTTTTGATGAAGTGATGAACATATCGCTGAGAATAGTCTTGTGATATCTTGTGATAAGTGTACCCACTGGTAAAGCACAAGAATCTAGGTGTCACTTGTGAGCCAGACTCACTTTTTTCGTTCTTCAATCTGTTCAACTTCACTGGATTCATCCACCACCTTTCCATTTACCATTGTCTGGGTGACCACCTTCACAATCTTCCTGGTTCTCACTTCAGGCTCTTCTACAAAAGGCAGGAAGACAATGCTAAAACTATGAGCAATTGAGTTCATATAGAGAATTTATGCAAGTTCAGTGCTTTAAATGTAGTATTATGCTACTGCAGGTAACTCAAATGCTCTTTTTAGGAGATCACTTCACTATAACTAATTTATTGTGCCGAGTTATACTATCAAACAGCTGTTGACAACTACAATATAAGTAAACTTAATGATACTGTTATAGGGGAGAGTAGTAAAATAAATATATATAATAAATAAAATAATAAAAAAAAAAAAAAATTTACACAACTATATGTAATGTACAATATATTAAACCATTGTTTTGGTCAACAAAATTTATTAATAAAAATTAAACTATTGTATTAAAACATATAACACATGGAAAAATGCTCTGGTTACTAATGTAACCTCTGTTCCCTGAGATAAGGGAATGAGCATTGAGTTTAACATGCTAATGGGGAAACTCCTGTTTACTCTGATACTGAAGCCTGATTTGTTCATGTTCGTGTAACTGCTCGAACAAATGGCGCTTCAACCTGCCAAAAGGGAGGGAACCGACTGCTATATAAGTGGTCTCAGAGTGCCATTCATCAGAATCTTTCGACAGTCGACAATTGACTCGCGTGCAGTCTTATAGCTCGACAGCTTACGCAACGCTCGTTCCCTTATCTCAGGGAAACGAGGTAACGTTAGTAACCGGAGTGTTCCCTATTGAACAGTCTCTCCCGTTGCATTTAACACGCTTATGGGGAATGCATCCAATAGCGCCATGCTATAAGCAAGCCGGCGCACCCGTAATGAGGGTTTCTAAAAACCATGAGCTAATTATGAGACCCAAGCCACCCGGCTGGGGACTACATAGCAGAACCTTTCCCACTCACAGAGAGGATTAGGTGAATTTAGCAGACAAAATCCATGCCTGGAGGGCAGGGACATCTAAGTTGTAAAACCTAGTAAAGGTTGACGGCGATCACCATCCGGTGGCCACACAGATATCATAAATAGAAGTCCTGCTGGACCATGCCCAGGAGGAGGCCATCCCTCTGGTGGAGTGGGCCCTACTTGCTTGACCGACGCTAGCGCCAAAAGGAGGGCGGTCTTAAGCGATAGGTGCTGCAAGTCGGCTGACTGGAGCAGCTCAAAGGGAGTGCCCTGTAGGGCCCTGAGGACTATAGATAAGTACCAGTTCGGTACAGTATGAGAACGAGGCGTATTACTATTCAGTCTCCGAGCTACCCTCAGAAACTTAACGACAAGGTAATTTTTGCCAACTGACTGGCCAGCCACGAGAGCATGATTTGCCATGATGGCTGCCACATATACTTTGAGCATGGAAGGGGTGTGCCCCTTATCCAGCAGCTTTTGCAGAAAGGTTAACACGGATGACACGTCACAAGAGGACGGGACTGTACACCAGTTAGAAAAGACTGACCATTTAAGGGCATAGAGGCGTCTCGTAGACGGGGCTCTAGCCTCCAAAATGGTATTACTTACACTCGCAGGGAGCTGCAAAGGTTCCCATCGAGTGGCCAAACATGAAGGCTCCACAGCTCGTGCCAGGGATGTCAAATTATGCCTTTCGCTTGTGAGAGGAGGTCTGTCCTCAATGGTATCAGCCAAGGTGCTGCCGATAGCAACTGAATCAACTCGGGGAACCACTTCTGATTCATTCAGAATGGGGCCACCAGGAGGACCGAGCATCTGACTTCCCTGACCCGTCTGATGACCTGAGGAAGCAGGGCAACCAGGGGGAAGGCTTACAAGTGAGCGATGGGCCATTCAAGGGCCAGGGCATCTTGCTGCCTCAAGAAGTAAATTGGGCAGTGAAAATTGTCTTTTGAAGCGAAGAGGTCTACCTCTGCCTCCCCGAAGACAGACCAGATTATTTGAACCATTTGGGGATGTAGTCTCCATTCTCCTGGAGCTACATTGCCCCTGGACAGCATGTCCGCTCCTTGGTTCAATCTCCCAGCACATGAACTGCTCTCAGTGATAGGAGATTGCACTGTGCCCATAAAAGGAGGCGTCGCGCCATCCTGTGAAGAGAGCGTGACCTGAGACCACCTTGGTGATTTATAAAGGCTACCACCGTCATGTTGTCTGAGCGGACCAGGATGTAGTTCCCCTTTAAGGCTGGTAGGAAGGTTTTCAGGGCTAGAAAAACTGCCATCATCTCGAGGCAGTTAATGTGCAAGTGTTGCTCCAGGTTTGACCAGGATCCGAACGGCGGTCTGCCCTCGTACAGTGCTCCCCAACCCGAGTTGGAGGCATCCAAATTACCGCAGTAATTTTGTTGGGCGCGCACTGAAGGGCAGGTCCAATTTGAACAGAGCTTCCATCGCCCACTAGGCAGGGGAATGGAGAGCAGACACGAGCGTTCTTTGAGGAAATTCCAGCCTCGGCGGGACCTGACCCTCTCCTCTTCCTCTCTGCATACTGATCAGGACGGCTTTTGAGGCTCTTAATCCAGCGTCACTCATGGGCGGGGTCCTTGGCGCTTGGGAAACGGGTAGCGTTTCACTGCCTGGAAGCGCTGTGCAAGCCCAGGCTCAGGTTTTGATTGAGGCTGGGTCGTTGAGGGCGCAGCTTTAGCAGGCTACTGAGTAGATGGAGCCTTCTGGTGACTTGAAGCAGCCGCCAAACGAAATCGCTTCAGCAGGAAGAAACGCATGGCCTGTGATGACTTCTGCAAGCCCGATTGAACCCCACTGCTCTGCTGTTTCTTCCTCTGAGGCTCCTGGGAGGGAGGAAATGGGAGAGCAGGCCGGGGAGGACCACCTTTGTGAAAGAAGGCGATCCACGAGCGAAGCAGGGCTAGACTCATGCTCTCACATTGAGAGCATTCAGTCCCAGTGACCGCAGCCTCAGTGTGTGCACTGCCCAGGCAAGCGATGCACTCACCATGGCCGTCTGTGTAATGCAGAGGTTCCCTGCATGAGCCACACTCACGGTGCGACATTTGCAACAATGTTGCAGTGAAATTTGCTCCAAAAATTTGCTATTTTTAATCCGCCGATGGCCGCAGGGGAAGGCTTGTTCGGCGATCTTCCACTACCAGGGGCTCTTCCACTACCAGGGGCTCTTCCACTGCGAGCAGCAGGCTGAACTTCTTGCTTTGGCTTCATTCTTCAGAGTCCAGCGAGGAGATGATCTTTGTCGCTGAACGAGAAAAATTCTGAAGAATGGCACTCTAAGTCGACTTATATAGCAGTCGGCTCCTCCCCTTTTGACGGGTTGAAGCTCCATTTGTTTGTGCAGTTACACGAACGTGAACAAATCAGGCTTCAGTATCAGAGAGAGTAAATAGGAGTTTCCCCATAAACGTGTTAAACGCAACAGTAGAGACCGTTCGATAGGGAACTTGCCTCAATTGGGCGTTTAGTATATATTGCATGGTGACACTTTCCTGAATGTATGTCAGTGTTTTATTGTGTTCGCTTATTTAAAAGTTGTGACAAAAATATGATTATATTGTAATTTTAGTTTTAATAATGGACCAATTCCAGTTTAAGATGATTTTGAACTAGATGTTTGAAAGCAAAATACAAATTCCCTGCTAGAGAAACCAAGCATTTTATGCAAATAAACCCCAGTCTCCTCTATTAGGATCACCATTATACAGGATTTTAATGTATTTAAGCAACTGAATACATCTTTAGTTTTATAGTCTTAGAACTATCCATTCAGAACAGACTTACTTTTAAGAGTGGGTGTCTCTTTTATCCTGAAAAAAAGGAAACAAATGTCATCAGAGACGTTTCCTTCTGCATTATCTGTGTATACTTAAGGAACTGTAATATATCAACAGAAAACATATAAAAAAGCATTGTTTCAGCTCTCTCAGTTCTTACACTTCCTCTCCATCCAGCAGCCTCCGGTAGGTGGCGATCTCCAGCTCCAGATTCTGTTTGATACGCAGTAACTGCTCGTAATCAGTTTTGATTCTCTGCATATCCAGGCGCAGCTGTGAGAGTTCGTCCTCCAGCTGTGTCAGGGAGCCCTGAAGACGCTCGATCTCAAGCGTGTACTTCTGATTTGTCTCTCCGAGGTTCCCCTCCAGAACACTAACCTGAGGTGAACCATATCATTAACAATTTCAATGAGAGCCCAAAATACAGTTTTTAAGACTGTAGTATGATTAGTTTAAACCCATTATTAGAGAAGGAAGAATGAACTTCCTTATATCGGATCTATAACCATGTGTGAACTACTAGCTGAACAACCTGCTGAAAAGTCTTTATCACCTGTCCAGGCCATGAGGATGCAATGTGTTTTTAGACTGTCGTCACATGTATTACAAAGTGATTTTTTTTATACAGGAGTAAACATATATGGTCGTTGTTTGCATGAGGACGAACAGCAGATGGAGGGGACTGTGGTTTCCTGTGCTGAAGAGCTAACCTTGACACGTTCTCTGGATATTTGTTGACAAACCATAGGCTAAATTATTAAGTCCAAAAAAGGTAAAAAGAAAAACACTGCAAGAATACGATGCCTCAAACAGCTCACTGACAAATTAATTGACCTTTAACCACAGGATAGAGGATTTGACTGTTTGAAGAATGTTTATCCAAACAGATTTACAAATGAGTAATTTAACATAAGCAAATGATCAAGAAGGTTGGGAAGAGGTATTTTTTCCATTCGCTCTTGACTTCAAGCAATTCAATCTTGTCCACTCTAGAGGACATTTGGAAAAGGAACTTTCTCTTTAGTAGAAAAGAAAAGTAGGTAAGTAATTTGCCTTTATTATCTTGTATATAAACCTCTCAAAAATATTTTAGAACATTTTAAAGACAAGACAGTTGTCTTTAAGTTTTTCCCTCTTTCCAGGTGACGAACGTCTGGTTGCAACTGAAGAACATATGAGATGTATCACTTTCAAACTGGGGTGCAGCACTTGAGGATCTATAAAAAGTCTTTGAAGATATTTAAATATGTGAAATTTTATATTTAATATCTTTTACTTATTTATTTATTGATATTACTGATGCATAAAGACTTGTGTAAAGTGTTCATCTCAGATACAGATGCACTGTCAACCTAAAAAAAAAAATAATAATAATTTTCCAGATAATATTTTAACAATTTGATTTAGTATGATGACAATGCCAATTATTAAGTCAAGTCAAGTCAATGACCTGATAAGTCAAGTCAATTATTTAATTTATTAAACATAAATATCATCAATTATAGTTTATATTTTTGTCAATTATAAATATGAACAATAATATACAAACAAAGCTTTCTTATTTTAGGAAGGTGATCATCATATTTGGGGCTCCTTGGCATCATAAAGTTTGAAATCCCTGTCATACTTCATGAACATGCACCAGAAATACAGTAGAATTTCAACATATAAGCTGAGTTGAGGTTTTGACAGATGCTCGTGAAAGATCTAAATTTATCCTGTTTTTTAAACGTATTTGTTGATTTGACTCTGTTCTGATTTCCACTACAGTGAAAATATTTTTCATTATAAATTTCTATTTTGCAGCATGTTCATTGCAATCCAAACAATTGGAAAAGTTCAGAAGACAAAAAAATTGTGAGACTTTCCTGGAACTTATGGGATGCAACTGTCCACAGTCTTCCAGTATTCTGAAGCATACACTGGCATCTATTATTAACTGGTTACTTCAACTTCTTGATTGGTCTCAGTAGGAGTAAAAGTCACACTTTTACCAACTAGTGGACATTTCATAGACAAACTGCAGCGATTTTAGGATAAACGTTCATTCATGTCACCTGTTTGCGCAGATTGTCCAGTTCCACCTCTAACGCCTGCAGAAAGCGTCGTCTTTCACTGAGTTCGCTCTGAGCACATCGCAAAGCCTCGTTACTCTCCTTCACCTCCGACTGCAAAGTCTCCAGCTGTCACATATACACACACCACACAGAACACATATTAGTTCAAACACACCTGTGTTTGCAGTGAAATCATCAGTCTATAAATAGCTGATTCAGGTGTGTTGGCAGTGGAGTCTGTGTTGGATTGTACTCTGACCTTCTTCAGGTACCACATCTCAGTGTCCTCTTTATTCTTGCGTGCAATGCTCTCGTACTGCACCCTTAGCTCTGCCATGATGGCTCCCAGGTCTGGGCCCTGGGCTGCATCCACCTCCACGTTCACTTGCTCGTTGGCTAGACGGGACTTCATTGTGTTCTTCTCCTTCATGGAGACAATCATTTACAATCTCACCAGAGAGTATTTGCACACTTAAGCACTTAAAATGTGTGAATTGCATTAGATCGCAAAATATCAAATGAGACTACTAGCTGAATGATACTCAGAAATGATAGTCAGAAATACTAACCTTTCATATTTAGTATATCGGCAGTGTATCTATTATTTAAAATTGAACAACCATATTTTTGCGAAGCGTTTTATTTAAAATTTGTATTTGTGTTATCTTTTTTTAAGGCAAGACACTTCAGGCACAAACACTGTTTTTTTATTCACTCATCAGTTTTTTTAAATTTTGGCTTTTCATAATTTTTAGGCTAGTGGAAAGAAAAATCCAAAATACACTTTTAAGTGTTTATTTTATTGCACTTTATCTATTTGCATCTGTAGATTTCATTTTCTCAAAATGACTTTTTTTTCCTCCTGCACTGAACCAGAAATCTACACGAAACTACAGTTTTTTCATCTATATTGTAAAGATTTTTTAGATTGGCATTTGTTCATACCTCATTTGCTTGATTTTATACTTTTTATTCCTAAAAACAAAAACACATTAAGTGATAAAAACATATCCAATTTAATTAGATAATGCCTCATTTTCATATTTAAACGTAACCTTTCAGAAACCTTGTAATCCAGAAAAAGTGTGCCATTCTTAATGTAATCAATAAACTGGGGAAATATGGTGATATTATACAAGTTAAATTGTTTTTTTCAACTATTCACCTGCGGTGCCTTTTTAAAAAAATAAATAAATGCCACTTTTTTCAGAACTGATAACAAAAACAGAATTGATGTTTTTTTATATAATGCAATGATCTCCATACATTTTTAAGTGTCCTAATTTTTTTTTTAAATTTATGTATTTATTTATTGTACAATTGCCTATTTGTGCTCTTAACATTCTGCAGATGCTCACTGTAAAGTGATTAATTTGTTTAGGGTTAAATGCTACATTTGAGTGGAGCCACACCTGTCTGCCCAAACACTTCTTCACCTACTCTATTTGTTTGTGTACATGGGTGTGAGTGTGTTAATGTGTGTTTTACACACTGATTGCTCTATATATCTCTATATATACCTAAAGACAACAGTTTGAAAAGGGTGTTCCTATATGTGCAGCACTCAAAGGCTTGATATTTGTCTGAATGACTACTGAGAGAAATAAGCCATGATCTTGCTAAAAAAATATCTATGTAATAGTATATACTGACTAAAGTTATTTATTTGCTTATTATTTTTTTTTATAATTATTTATATATAGGACCTGTATATAACATATCTGTATATAAATTATATACAAGATTCCCAAATCTGTGCATATGTAAATACTTTTTAGTTGCGCTTAATATTTCCATATTGTACATTACATTCAGCATATAAATATGCAAAAATGTATGTGCAAAATTTAAGAATACCTATGAATATGAATGAGATCAAGCTGAATAATGAATGTTATTTGATAAAAAATATTAACAACAATTTTTTATATTAATAATATTCATGTTTTTGTGTCAGTTATGTGTTTAACCTCATCATGATTCTTCTTGAGGAAATAGAGCTCCTCTTTCAGACTGTCCAGGTCTCCTCGAAGAGTTGCGATGATCTGATCGTGATCAGATTTTGCTCGTCTCAGTGCATGACAGTCTCTCTCAACCGACTGACAAAGAGTAGCTTCTGCCTCCCATCTGTTTATGAACAAATAATATAATAAACCTTTCAACCTAGAAATTAGTACATACATTTCACAATGGCTCTTTCTCAGGGATTACAGGAAGGAACAAAAAGAGCAAAACTCACTTGACCCTAAAGTCATCTGCTGCAAGCTTGGCATTGTCAATCTCCAGCATTATACGAGCATTCTCCAACGTCTTTTTCCTCACCTAGAGAGCAGAAGTGTGATGTTAACTAATAAAGGATCTCATGTAATGACATCACTGAACATTCCCTCTGCTTTCTTGTCTATGAAACAACTAAAACCAAAGCAAAAAACAGAACTCTTAGTTCCACTAGATCAAACCTCTTGTCCAATCGCATGTGCCTGAGCCATCAGTCCCTCGATGTCGTGACCCCTGGGAGCTCGCTCCAACATCAGCTGTTTAATCTTCAGCTCCAGGTCACCGTTGGACTTCTCCAGAGAACGTACCTTTTCCAGATAGGTGGCAAGTCGGTCATTTAGACCTTGCATGGTCTCCTTCTCACTGGCACCAACTCCTAGACCATTCAGTGAGAGGTTGCTTAGGATGTTTAAGCCATTTCCCAGAGAGGTGGAACGAGACAGGGACAGAGTACTGGCTGAGGAGAGGGACACTGGGATTTTAGAGCGTCCCCGAACCCCACTGTCACGCATAGACATGCTGGAGAAAGACGGCTGCCGTCCCAGAGAGTGGCTGTGCATAGAGAAGCTGGAGGTCATGGTGCTCGCAGAACCAGAGAGAATGCGCACTGCTGGTGAAAAAGTATTCATTGGTTGTTAGTCTGAATGCAGCTTGTTGTTCACTTATGCCATATGAAAAGTACTATGAAAACACAGAATACCAATAGCTCTCCTTTACACTCTTCATTTGCATATGCTTAGACAGATATTTAATATTTAAGGAGCTATTTAATGCTATTTAATATTATACTGCAGTGAAGAATTACATTTGGAAATATTACCCTGAAAATGTGATGGCTGTTATGGATTTTTACTAAATACAAAAATGTTGCATTTTAATGACAAAATCACTGTCTTGGCACACAAAAAAAAAAGAGGTAATTTGGTTGCAAACCAAGAAGACTTTGTGAATAAGAAATGTAATACTTACATGGATTGTGTCCAAATGTAGTGCAGCACCTGAGCAGGGAAGAACTGGTGGCTTTTATTTCTACTTGTTCAGGTGAGTCAGAGTATTTAAGCTTGGACTCCTCCTGAAGAGCTGTTGACTATGGAAGTCAACATCCAATCACATCCCTCCACAGGTGAAAGGATATTTCCTGACTGAAACCGATAAAACACAATAAACATTTTCCCAAAGCACCATCCACAGATTATATTGCACATTTGTCTTTGAAAACTGTCAGTAACAAATTATGGGATGCTTGACTTTTATTTTATGAAACCTGCTAAAAGGCATAGTAAGACTATTTTTAAAGTTAATACAACAAAATTCAATAGCGTCCATTGTGGTTTTGACCTCAAAATATCTTCTTTTATATTCCACATAAGAAAGGTTTGGAATGACATGATGGTGAGTAAATGATGACAGAATTGTCACTTTTGGGAGAACAATCACTTTAAGATAAATAACACTGCTGACAATTAGTTTATAAAAGAAGTGAATTCATATCCACTATGGGACAGGGTGTACTGTAATAACCATAACCCCAATTTTTTTTTTCTGAATCTGGTGTAACCTGATTTGCTTTAGAGAAGGGGAAAAGTCCATTTTTGTACACTGACACTATTCAGAGAGCGTACAATGACCTGTAACAAGAGAACTGTGCTTCACACAGAGATGGTCCTCCAAAGCCTCACTAGCCAGGAAGAGGCTCAAACAATGAAGAGACCTAGAAAGAGCAGAAAAGCAAAACCTATGAGAAATATTTGGTTGACCTAATCAGTTAGCACACACTATGACTGAAAATCTGAATGAATTCTCAATTAATTCTTGAATTAAGATTATACTTAATTTTAGTTAAGTTTTTCACTTTATTAAAACTTTCATGATGCTTGAAGTTTATACAGTATCACTAACAAAAAGTACCTTTACCATGTTTTTTGGACATTGTACCATGGGGTACCATATATATTCAAGTACAGTATAATAACAGTAAGATGGTGATGCCATGCTACTTTGATGTAAACCACGATACCCTAATTGATTGCAACATTCATGTACCATGGTAGAAATCAAAGTACCACCATGGCACCTCCATCTAAATAGACTAAATAGAAGTATATCAGTAAAGGCAACCCCTTCATCATAAATAACACTCACTATTATAAATAGAGTCAGCACCATCATGTGGGCACAACTGAAATTGTCATTGTATCAAAGCTGAAACTAAAATTGATTTAACCCTGGTGAACAATAAGGGTAAATATATGATGACTGTTGCTGCCAAACTAGATCTACATTGAAAAATGCATGTATTTATGTGCACTTCCATTCAAAAGTTTGTGAACAATAATTTATTTTCAAGACATTAATAGTTTTATTCAAAAATGACATTAAAATGATTGTAATGTTACAAAATATTATTTCAAATTAGTGGTCAAATCGATTAATCTCATCCATAATAAAAGTTTGTGTTTACATAATATATGCATGTGTACTGTGTATATTTATATGTGTATATATATATAAATACACACACATACATGCATATATTTAAGAAATATTTACATGTTATATTCATATTTATATGTGAATTATATTATATTATAAATTTAAATATATATTTCATATATTTCTTAAATATATACATGCATGTGTGTGTATATATATATATATATATACAGTGGTGTGAAAAAGTTTTTGCCCCCTTCCTGTTTTTTTAATTGTTTGCATATTTGTCACACTTAAAAGATTCAGATCATCAAACAATTTTTAATATTAAACAAAGATAACCTGAGTAAATACAAACTGCAGTTTTGAAATTATGATTTCATTTATTAAGGGAAAAAAGCTGTCCAAACCTACCTCCCTACGTGAAAAATTATTTGCCCCTCCTCTTAAATCATGAAAGAACTGTGATTAACCACATTATTTTAGAAAGCTGATGTGGTTAATCACAGTTCTTTCATGATTTAAGAGGAGGGGCAAATCATTTTTCACGTAGGGCCAGGTAGGTTTGGACAGCTTTTTTCCCTTAATAAATGAAATTATCATTTAAAAACTGCATTTTGTATCTACTTGCATTATCTTTGCATAATATTAAAATTGGTTTGATGATCTGAATCTTTTAAGTGTGACAAATATGCAAAAAATTAAAAAAAAACAGGAAGGGGGCAAAAACCTTTCCACAGCACTGTATATACATACACAGTACACACACATATATTATGTAAACACAAACTTTTATTTGTTTGTGCGATTAATCTCGATTAATTGATTTGACACCACTATTTCAAATAAATGCTGTTCTTTTGAATTTTCTGTTCATCAAAGAATCTTGAGAGGAAAAAAAATGTATCACCATTTCCATAAAAATACTAAGCAGCACAACTATTTTGATAATAGTAAGAAATGATTCTTGAGCAGCAAATCGGCAAATTAAAATGATTTCAGAAGGACACTGAAGACTGGAGTAATGAGGCTGAAAATTCAGCTTTGCCATCACTGAAATAAATTACATTTTAAAATGTATTAAAATAGGAAGCAGTTATTTAAAAATTGAAATCATATTTCACAATATTACTGTTTTTACTGTATTTTAATCAAATAAATGCAGCCCTAGTGAGCATAAGAGACTTTCAATATTACAACATCTTACTGACCACAAATGTTTGAATGGTATTGTATGCTACACATCTTTGAGAGTTTAACACATGGTCTGTAGTATACACTATGTGCAGTGCAGGAAAGAAAAGACCCAAAATGACCAGGAAGGACAAGCCATTTTAGATCGCGTGTGGACATTGTGAATTATTGTAAAGCTTAAGTGTGTCCAAATCAATACAACAATTTGAGATTATTTCAAGAAATGGTGACATTAATGGACAATGCAGTGAATCAATTCATCATGCAGTATTCAATGCCTGTTACCGCTTGTTGAATTGCTCACTGGATGAATAGTTTAATGGTCATTATTTGATTGGACATTTGATAAATTGTGGTTGCCATTAAACACACACAGACAAAATTGGAGACCTTCACCTTCCATTATAATTATTTCATACCAATGAACATGGATGAACAAAGGACCTTGATGACTGGATTATATTGGTGAACTGACAGATAACTGACAATTATTGCTAGAGTGCAATAAAACATATCATTAGGCTGTCAGAAAACTGTCACAATTTTAAGCAATCAGACTTAAAAGAAAGTCAAGCTTGGCATTCTTTTTTTGTGGCGAGTGATTATTCAAGATGAAAAGAACACACTCCAACATGACAATTGGAAAAGCTTAAACCCAAGTAACAGTCTTTCACAGTTCATTTTATCCATCTCACTTGTTTATAACTTAGATGTTATAAGTTGCACAGAGTAAATACAGCTGGATAAAACAAAAACTGTCTGTCTTCATTTCAGGCTGCAAAGCAACAAAATGTGATTATTTTAAAGGGGGATGATATATATACATTTTACTGACCCCAAACTTTTGAATGGTGGTATACAACTACAAAGCTGGCACTGTAACCTAAGATACAAAAGCTAAAATGTAGCTTACCCCAAAATGGTACATATTAGTACATTAAAAGTACACATCAGCACCTTAAGTGTAAGTTAGTGTTTTTTTTAAATGGGTACCATCCAGTGACAGTTATGTACCTTTTTTTTTTTCTGAAAGTGATGCTGAAATAGTGGACAGTCTCAGTGAGTCTCAGGTCTACCTGAGGGCAAGAAGCACTGGTTATCTGACAGAAAGGGCATTGCAGAGGTCTGATATCTGTCCAGTGGAGGAATGCTGTCATGAAGTGGGTTCCTCTTCTGTCTGGCTCTACAGTTTTGGAACCAAACCTACAAGAATTCAGTACTAATGGTTACATGGTTTTAAATTCTAAAATCCAATGAGTAACTGTATAAGCTTCAGCTTATAAATGTTCTGTACCTGTATGACTCTTCTGCTTAGTCCAGTCATGTCTGCCAGCCTCTGCAGTGTCTGTGCATCAGGGTTCTTGTCTTGAATAAAGTGGGTCTGCATAATCTGTATAAATCAAATACACATGCAAGCCCATTCTGATATGTACAGTCCGCTTTATCACAGGTGGAGAAAAAGTGTACCTGTAGCTGCTCCAAGGTGAATGATGTACGAGGTCTTTTTGATGGCTTTGGGAGGTATTTTATGGGTAAGGCTCCATCCAAATGTATTATATTTCCTGTTATGATACAAATAGCCTTTCATTTTTAAATGTCCCTCAGTGTAGCCTATTAGAGATTGTTGTTTCTAGTTAACATGTAAGATACTGATTTAATGTCATTTTCAGTTGGTATTATATATAAAATAATCGAAAGCAGATTGTTAATGTACACATATCCAAGAGAGATTCGAAATTACCTTTGTCTGACATGTACTGTAGGTTTGGCAGCATTATGTCGTAGTGAAGGCGACAGAGAACTTGATTCTCCATCAAGCCGAACTCTTCTCCTGTAGAAAGCTGCCTTTTGCAGACGAAGCAAGCAAAGCAGGCAAGATGATATATATCTTTTCCTGCCTTCCGAACCCAGTCATTTGCACTGACTTGAAGGCCACATCGAGTACATTTTATGCCAAAAGTACTGAAAAAAAACATTATTTTGTTGCTGGTAAGAAACGTTTCACCATTTTGTAATTCGAAGGTTGCAGGTTGTAACTCTAGCTGCACTTTCATTCGAAAAATAATGAAAAAAGCAGCAATAATTTAAAATTAAACCTTTTTCCTTTTATAAATTAAAATTTTATTTTAACTGAAAGTTTTCTGCTTTCTATAAAGTATTTAATTATGTACATTTACTGCATCTATAATGTATTAAGCCGCATTGGCAGCATGCTGTCAGCACACTATAAATGTAAATATAGCCTATGATTTTACCTGTTATAATCCGTTCTACAGAAAATCTCTTTATTTCTGATGAAGCAGCTGTAATGTTGACTCAAGGACTCTCCGCACACCGAGCACTGCAAACATTTCAGATGCCACGTAAATCCATTCACCTGCGAGAAGAAATAACGTTAAATATCGTCTTAGCTCGTTCAAAACATATTTTTAATCGTCATATTCATTAGTTGTTATTATAGCAATATAAACGTGTTAAATAAAATTATTATCACTGTTCTTGATGTTTCTTTCTCCGTCATTGCGAGCTCCATAATAAACACCTTTAGTATTTGTCGGTCCACAATTTCCGTCGCGCAGCGCGCGCAAATGAGTAAAGTTAGCGATGAACACCTTGATGCCAAAACAGACCTTTTCTCCCTCAAACTCCGACAGTGATGGTTCGACGATGACTGAAAAAAAAAAAATATTTAGAATAAATCAAATTTATTTCGTAATAAATTATATTTTATCTGGTTTGGTGATCAAATGGCTTAAAATAAATGAAAACCTTGCCTAATTAATTTCAGCTACTTACCATTTCTGTGCACGAAGACATTTGAAGCGACTGGGATGTAAAAACCGTGTCACCAAACGCCACCAGTTAACATTGATGCTGAATATGGAGGCTATGCTACACTTATATAAAACCAGGTCCAATTATGACAGAATTATCGACTACACTCTTAACTTCTAAGCCTTTCAGAACTGTTATCATGTGCGATATAATAAGAGTACAGAGAAAGTCCATATAATTAGGATGACTTGAAATGTTCAGACTGGAGACAGCCAGTAGTGTACATTTTAGCTGTCAGTCAAAGGCAATAAGGCCATCATCAAAAAAAAAAACAGACAGGAAATTCAATGCAGGCAGATTTTGTGCCACTGTGTTTGTGCAAAATAGTGCAAAGGCCATTTATTCTTCTTCTTTTTTAAGTTTCTGCTTATAGCGTATAGTTTAAATGACTAACCTGTGAGCATTATGCCAAGCCACCATACTTAAAAGACAGTGTTACTTAAAAACATGCAAACACATGTTATATCAGGAAGAAAGAAATGTGCAATCTGTTACCAGAAGTAGTAGAGCTGCCTTTTCTTGGAAAACAGTCTACAGTCATGCTTTGTGCCATTGATAGTATTATTATGCAGGTAATCCTGAAAGAAGATGGACATGGTCCTAGGTCCTCTGCTATTTTCGATATACATGTTGCCCCTTGGTAATAATATTAGAAAATACGGGCTTCTCTGTTTTTGCCACGGGATTAACATCCCAAATAAACTTGAATTGAATGGACATGAGGAATTTGAAATCTATCTATCTATCTATCTGTCTATCTGTCTATCTGTCTGTCTGTCTGTCTATCTATCTATCATTTTTTATTGTTTGTGTGAGTGATAATGACATGGCATGATTTTTACACTAGCGTTGAAGAAAATGCAGGAATTTATATTGGAAATGTGTAAAAGAATATATAAAGACATTCATGAAGTGCATGCATCCTGGGAAGCACTTGTTTTCCTTCACTATCATTTAAGCACAAGTCATTACATCAAAACATTTTTAAGAACATTTAATCTTATCTTTTTTTCTGGAAAGAAGTGTAACAAGTGTAACCAGATGTCTTACTACAAAATCATTAATACTGGAGAGACACTGATTCTGAAGTCATTTTGTAACTGCAAGTTACTAAAGGTGCTTTCTAAATGACAAAAGGATTAATTTGTATAACTATTGAAGCAATAGTAGTGTGTCCGAGAGGTGTTTACATATAGTTTCGTGTTGATCAGACCAGAGTCGGTTATTCCTAAACACATGGGACTGAATATGTTTAAAAATTATTAAAATTAAATTTAGAATTCAACTGTATCCTGTTAGTCCTTGTGGTGTTGTGGTGCTGTATAAATAAAAGAATGTTCATGTTGACAACATCATCTACAGATATGATGGGGGTTTTAGAAGAACTGCAGTATTTTCAACAATTACATCCACGATGAGGCAATAAATTGTTAGATTTTGACGTGCAGGAGTATTAGATGGTTTGATCAAGGCTGGAGAAAGTGCTGAAAGACTCAAATCTCTTGAACTGATGGTTGTGAAGATGTTTTTTTTTTGCTGTGTTTTGTGATTTTGAGGTAGGGAGGTGCAGGACATGTTTACAATAGGGTAATTTATGAGAAACTTACCCTGGAGGGGCAGAAGGGTGTGAGAGTTGGGGTCGTGGAGAAGCCAGAGATCGTAAAAAGTCTGATTGTAAAAGTTAGGGAGGCTTTTTATTTGAGGGTCCCTTTTAACTTTTTTTCAAGCAGATAGCAGCCACTTAGTGGGGAAATTTCTTTCAGTAGTTTACAGTGTGTTAGCTGGTTCCAAAACTGATAAGTGCGAACAAGTTCACACCTATTTTTCTCCAATTTTTATGCTAGAGTCTATATAACTATTTTTTAATCAGGCATACTCTCATCTCCTAACTCATCATTCAGTTTTACATGCATGCCATGTTCTTCCTTTTAGAAAAAGGGGCAGTTGCTGTCCATCCCATTTCCCTGAAGTTCAGCCTCCTAGGGCCTTCAGCCAGAACTGTGAGCAATGATTCTTAACCAAGCTAAATTAAAATCACCTGCCTGCTGGAACAGGATGCATAATGATTTGAATGTTAGCTTTTTCCAGTTTAATGTGCGTGACTTTACAGAAATGCATGGTTTACTTGTGTCATTTACAAAACTTGTGAAATTGGTGTTGCTATATTTTCATCGTATTGGCTGTATTCACAATAAGCTATTAAAACTATCATCACCATAATGATTCTAATATATCGATACATTTGCTGATAACATATAGCAATGTAAGTGTATGTTCCTATTTTAAGTTATTTCAAGGCTACAGTATTTTGACCTAATAATGATTTTCTTAGAACATTACCAAAGTATTCTTATTGGTCTGTATTTAACACTATTTATTAACATCAAAAGATAGGCTGCTGTATTAATGCAACACAATTTCCATCATTTTGGAACCAGTCGTGCAGTTTTGTTTAGACAGAACACTGAAATAAAAGGAGTTCATCTTCATGTTATCATGATTAAAAGCATTGTCCTGTTGCTGATTCTTCTTCATGAATCCTTTTTCCGTTGATAAAAACCTTGTTTTGGGTAGAGAATTTATTGGTGCCACATTAAGATGTGATTGTATGTGTATATTAAGTAAAACACAATAAAATGCCGAACGCCGCGTTACTTGTACAAATGCGTCTAGTTTTGCACAGCAGTTACAGACGCACGGTGGCGCCCAAGGAAGATTTTTTTTTCGTCTCAACTGGCTCTCTAAACTGAACTGCTGTTAGATCCTTTTCTATTCTGCATTGTGGTTTTAATCGTGAGTTTGGTCTGGTGCGAGCGTGAGTTTGGTCTAGTGTTCCACTATAAAAAAAAGCTGAATTTCCTTTCGAGCGTTTTTTTTTTCCTCATCAATTTGCAAAAAGCCTCCGCGAGTCTCTGTCTCTTGCACGACCAGACTTTGGCAAGCTTCTATGTCTTGCATGTGAAGATAAACGGCATGGAATTATTTATTTGCAGTTTTTTTCCTTTTTTAACACACCACTTTTGAATTCTTTGTGCTTTCGAATTGTACTCTGTATTTAATTCTCTCTGTGTTCCAAACTACAATGAAAGGTGAGCAATGAATATTTTCAGTACTTCTGTAAGTGTTATATAACCTATATCAACTGTCGTGACAAGCCCTATCAGATATTTCGCTTTGTAGTGTTTAGCTTTTTACTGAAGTGGACTTTTATCCTGCTGCTGAGTCTCTCCTTGTGTGACGGGGAAGAAAGCCCAACTTCATCAAACATTGGTAAGTATATATCCATTATTTATAAACAATACATAAATAAAAACAATAATGCTTACATTAAATTTTTTAAGATATCAGTGTATATGTCAGTATTTAATCATATAAGTTAGTCATATAAACTGAACTTTGGTGTTATTTTCAGGTTTTCTGAATTTCTGAACTGAATTAAGTCCATTAATTTTTATGCTTTCGTGAGGTTTAGAAGTGATTTTAATTCCTCAGCATTTTCTCTCAAGTTAATTGTCAAAAAAATTGTTTTATCTAAAACGAACTGAGTGTATTTCTGCATAAGCATTCAATTAAGCATTAAAGCATGTGCGTCTAAAGGCTCGACAATGCATTTTCTCAACAAAAAGAAAATGAGTATAAGCAGCAAACTTATTCTGTGTACTGTTTTATTAAAGTGTATTGTTATTATTATTAGTGTTAAAGCACACAAAAGCTTAATCTCAGAGCTCTCCGGCATGAATCCCCTTTTCCTTTTCTCCTCGTGGAGGTATGTGTAAGCAGCAATGAACAAGTCTGATCTTGGTTAGGAAGTTGTGTATGTTATCTTTGTGTCTGCCTCTCTGTTTACATAGTTTAGTTTATTGGATGAATAAACTGTAGGGATTTTGTGCTTGGTAAATGGATTAAGAAATAAATATGCTAGTGGTTGTCCTAAAATTTTGTCCTGTAATGGTTGTGTTTCTCTGCTCACAGTTGCATGTGTATAAGCGAGAGGTCTAGAGGAGTTTGTTGTATAATGCAATGATGGAAAGTACTGGAGAGAGAGGGGGATTCTGATTATCTGCTGCACAATTTGTGCACACTAACCACATTTCATTCAACATTCTTCTATTTTTGGGCTGTGTCTGTCATACTGTTGTCAAGTGAAGTAGAGGGTCATGCCACTGACATCCTTGAGCAAAGATATGATGTTGCTTGTATTTATAAATAAGCCTTATCAGAGGAAGCCTGTTGTCTCATTTCTATTGAGAATGACTGACTGATATTGTGAGAAATATATTCAAACCCATATTTTAACAAACTACTGTACACTGTAAAAAAAAAATCTGTGACATTTACGGTAAAATACCAGCAGCTGTGGTTGCCAGAACTTCACCGTAAAAAATATGGTAGAAACATTTTAGGTTTTAAAGACTTAACTTAAATTCACAATAAAATACCGTATTTCAATAACTGATGTAATGTTAATAAACCAAAATACTGAAGTACTAATATCTGTTTTGAACCATTGTAATGCACTGATAACCACCAAAAACTGGTGGTGATGAGAAAGCCACGTGATGCACCAAAGCTCATCACAAATGGCTTTTCTACGAGCTGAGGAGGGTAGTTCTTATATATAGAAGGTGCACAGTGTCATTCACATAAACACTAAACCCCATCATGGTGACACACATGATACTGAAATAATGCAATAAACATGAATTTAACGACATTAGATGTAAGATAAAACTCTAATGTACACAACTGATAAGAAAAAAACTAAGAAGAAACATATTATAACTAAAATAATAACTAAAACGATAACTATAGTGAGAAATATAACCATGACTAAATAAAGCGATAATTATAATGGTAACTGAATATGATAAATCTAACAATTAATAACTATAATGCTAGCTATAACAATAACAATATCTATATTAGCATCCACACTAGCACTGGTTTATTTTAACTGTGCGTCTACTGCTTTAAATAGCTGTCAATGTCAAAGAAACAGCAGCTGTGGTTGCCAGAACTTCACCGTAAAAAATATGGTAGAAACATTTTAGGTTTTAAAGACTTAACTTAAATTCACAATAAAATACCGTATTTCAATAACTGATGTAATGTTAATAAACCAAAATACTGAAGTACTAATATCTGTTTTGAACCATTGTAATGCACTGATAACCACCAAAAACTGGTGGTGATGAGAAAGTCACATGATGAACCAACGCTCATCACAAACAGCTTTTCTACGAGCTGAGGAGGGCAATACTTAGAAGGTGCACACAGTGTCATTCACACAAACACTAAAACAACATTACATGTAATATTAAACCATACTGTACACAACTGATAAGAAAAAAACTAAGAAAAAACATGTTATTTCAACAAAAAAACATAAAATATGAAGTGTCATGCAGGGAATTCTGGGAGTGTGAATTTACAGTTTGTCACTGTAAATTATACAATGACGTTTTCTTTTTCACTTCCAAAAACCACAGTATTTTACTGTAAAATTACATTAAATTAAATTACATTTATTCACCAAATATAGTATGGAAACTTACTGTTAACCAGTTAACAGGTTTTTACTGTAGCATTTTTACAGTCTTTTACTGTTAAAATCACAATCATTTTTTACAGTGTACAAGGCTGGTAGTTAATGAAGAAATTAGTGTGAAGTTCAAGACATTTCAGTCATGGTTACATGATCATCTATTAACATTGACATGAATCCATCGAATCCATCGTTTAGAGTGTAAAACAAAATCATGAAAATCCTCAGAGCAGTTGCATGCAAAAACATATGATACATATGATGCGATGAGGCTTGTCATGACAATTGCATAATTTCGAGATATAATCTCACATCTAAACTATGATTGAAATTCTGTAGTGAAATACATTAGGGGATGCTGGGGAGGATGTTAATGTAACCATTTAAAGTCAAAACACCAGTGAAACCCTTTACAACTTTGACTGTATTATTTGACTGCTGTTATTTGTTATTGACTGCTTGTTTTCTCTAGTGAATCCTTGTTGCTATTACCCTTGTCAAAACCGAGGGATTTGTGTTCGATATGGCCTGGACCGATATGAATGTGACTGCACCAGAACAGGCTTCTATGGAGAAAATTGCACTATACGTATGTATTTTGCCTTTTATCTCAGTCTGATTGTATGTTTGTACTGTATGATGTGAAAACATGTTGGACGAAAACATGGACTTAGCTAATAATAATGCTGTGCCTTGAAAATTAAGGCTGACATTTCATCAGCTTGATACTCAATCTAAGCTGTATGTACATAATGGTGGTACAAAGATCTCTGTATCACAATTGTTTTGGAAGCATATGCCTCTTTAGACACAGTCCAACATCTGTGCCAGCCTATTCCTGGTAGAGGGAAAGGCTCAGGACCAAGTCATTTTCACTCTCTTACAAACCCCCACGTCATTGTCAGGCAGTCCCACAGTCTGTCTCCTTTTTTTTCCGTTTCTTTTTTTCTATTTCTATTTCCTGTCTCTCTCAACTTGTTGGCACAAATGAACTGGCGCAATAAAAGGTTTTGCAGAAAGTTCCAGGGAAGTTGCTATAAGCTATTTGTTGTGATAGGATGATTGTGTTAAAAAAAAGATGAAAAAAAAAAAACAATGATGCTTGTGTTATAAAAGAGCTCTGTATTCTGGAATAATTAGATTAGTTACCAGTTTGGGTACAAGATTTCAAAGGAATTCCAGGACATCTCATACACAAGTCCAGTGTATTGGGCATATGTTGTACCAATGTAGGGTGATTCATAATCCCACACAGTTGTACTTTCTCTTTATTTATTAACACATTCTCTCCACCTGTTTTCTTCTTCAGCTGAGTTCTGGTCTCAAGTCTATCAGCTCTTGAAGCCCAGTCCTAATGTAGTCCACTACGTCCTCACTAACTTTGACTGGCTATGGGACATCATCAACAGGACGTTCCTCAGGGACTGGCTCATGCACAAAGTGTTAACAGGTTAGTTTTGTTACACATACTCATTATGAGTTGAGTGTTCACATTCATAATGTTGCTCATGTTTATTTATGTAGGATCATTACGGGCATAAATAGGATAATGCGTGTTAGTAGGTGGCAAACAGTGTACATATTTATCTGGCTTATTATTAGGTTCAGTTTGTCTCTTGTGTAATGCAGAAATCAGTATGATATACCCCTGTGCCCCTGCTCCTTCAGGCATGTCAAGACATTTGTTAAAGGGTTTTATGTAAATTACACTGATACTAGAGTTTTATAGAGCAGTCTACTACACAATTTAATTCCTGCCCTGTCTGTACCTGTCCAATAAAAAATAATAATAATAAACGAACTGCGCCAAGGTTGCATGACTTCAACATCAGCACCACTTAGCTTCAGACAAATCTTTCTTTCTTTCTTTCTTTCTTTTAAATCTACAAGTTGGAAATTTTGAGTTAGAATAGTTTGTAAGAGCATGATTATAAACACAACAAGGTTGTAAAAGTGACTTAGATGAGTTTACCTTTTTGCAAAAATCACAAGTGGGGCATTACTGTTGTACATACAGTAAAATGAAAATGAAAATATGTTGAGCTTGTGTTAAAGGGGTCATATGATGCTTTTTTAAAGATCATTATTTTGTGTATTTGGTGTAACAGAATATGTTGACATGCTTTAATGTTCAAAAAACACATTATTTTTCAAATACTGTACATTACTGTAGGTCCTCTATGCCCCGCCTCTCTCAAACGCTTCGTTTTCTACAAAGCCCCCTCCTT
>NW_015665038.1:1293080-1298439 GCF_001515625.1 Sinocyclocheilus rhinocerous
AGAAAGTCACATGATGAACCAAAGCTCATCACAAACAGCTTTTCTAGGAGCTGAAGAGGGCAATATTTATATATAGAAGGTGCACAGTGTCATTCACACAAACACTAAACCCCATCATGGTGACACACATGATTCTGAAATAATGCAATAAACATTAATTTAACAACATTACATGTAAGATTAAACCATACTGTACACAACTGATAAGAAAAAAACTAAGAAAAAACATGTTATTTCAACAAAAAAACATAAAATATGAAGTGTCATGCAGGGAATTCTGGGAGTGTGAATTTACAGTTTGTCACTGTAAATTATACAATGACGTTTTCTTTTTCACTTCCAAAAACCACAGTATTTTACTGTAAAATTACATTAAATTAAATTACATTTATTCACCAAATATAGTATGGAAACTTACTGTTAACCAGTTAACAGGTTTTTACTGTAGCATTTTTACAGTCTTTTACTGTTAAAATCACAATCATTTTTTACAGTGTACAAGGCTGGTAGTTAATGAAGAAATTAGTGTGAAGTTCAAGACATTTCAGTCATGGTTACATGATCATCTATTAACATTGACATGAATCCATCGTATCTTTTAGTTAGAGTGTAAAACAAAATCATGAAAATCCTCAGAGCAGTTGCATGCAAAAACATATGATGCAATTGCCCTGATGAGGCTTGTCATGACAATTGCATAATTTCGAGATATAATCTCACATCTAAACTATGATTGAAATTCTGTAGTGAAATACATTAGGGGATGCTGGGGAGGATGTTAATGTAACCATTTAAAGTCAAAACACCAGTGAAACCCTTTACAACTTTGACTGTATTATTTGACTGCTGTTATTTGTTATTGACTGCTTGTTTTCTCTAGTGAATCCTTGTTGCTATTACCCTTGTCAAAACCGAGGGATTTGTGTTCGATATGGCCTGGACCGATATGAATGTGACTGCACCAGAACAGGCTTCTATGGAGAAAATTGCACTATACGTATGTATTTTGCCTTTTATCTCAGTCTGATTGTATGTTTGTACTGTATGATGTGAAAACATGTTGGACGAAAACATGGACTTAGCTAATAATAATGCTGTGCCTTGAAAATTAAGGCTGACATTTCATCAGCTTGATACACAATCTAAGCTGTATGTACATAATGGTGGTACAAAGATCTCTGTATCACAATTGTTTTGGAAGCATATGCCTCTTTAGACACAGTCCAACATCTGTGCCAGCCTATTCCTGGTAGAGGGAAAGGCTCAGGACCAAGTCATTTTCACTCTCTTACAAACCCCCACGTCATTGTCAGGCAGTCCCACAGTCTGTCTCCTTTTTTTTCCGTTTCTTTTTTTCTATTTCTATTTCCTGTCTCTCTCAACTTGTTGGCACAAATGAACTGGCGCAATAAAAGGTTTTGCAGAAAGTTCCAGGGAAGTTGCTATAAGCTATTTGTTGTGATAGGATGATTGTGTTAAAAAAAAGATGAAAAAAAAAAAACAATGATGCTTGTGTTATAAAAGAGCTCTGTATTCTGGAATAATTAGATTAGTTACCAGTTTGGGTACAAGATTTCAAAGGAATTCCAGGACATCTCATACACAAGTCCAGTGTATTGGGCATATGTTGTACCAATGTAGGGTGATTCATAATCCCACACAGTTGTACTTTCTCTTTATTTATTAACACATTCTCTCCACCTGTTTTCTTCTTCAGCTGAGTTCTGGTCTCAAGTCTATCAGCTCTTGAAGCCCAGTCCTAATGTAGTCCACTACGTCCTCACTAACTTTGACTGGCTATGGGACATCATCAACAGGACGTTCCTCAGGGACTGGCTCATGCACAAAGTGTTAACAGGTTAGTTTTGTTACACATACTCATTATGAGTTGAGTGTTCACATTCATAATGTTGCTCATGTTTATTTATGTAGGATCATTACGGGCATAAATAGGATAATGCGTGTTAGTAGATGGCAAACAGTGTACATATTTATCTGGCTTATTGTTAGGTTCAGTTTGTCTCTTGTGTAATGCAGAAATCAGTATGATATACCCCTGTGCCCCTGCTCCTTCAGGCATGTCAAGACATTTGTTAAAGGGTTTTATGTAAATTACACTGATACTAGAGTTTTATAGAGCAGTCTACTACACAATTTAATTCCTGCCCTGTCTGTACCTGTCCAATAAAAAATAATAATAATAAACGAACTGCGCCAAGGTTGCATGACTTCAACATCAGCACCACTTAGCTTCAGACAAATCTTTCTTTCTTTCTTTCTTTCTTTTAAATCTACAAGTTGGAAATTTTGAGTTAGAATAGTTTGTAAGAGCATGATTATAAACACAACAAGGTTGTAAAAGTGACTTAGATGAGTTTACCTTTTTGCAAAAATCACAAGTGGGGCATTACTGTTGTACATACAGTAAAATGAAAATGAAAATATGTTGAGCTTGTGTTAAAGGGGTCATATGATGCTTTTTTAAAGATCATTATTTTGTGTATTTGGTGTAACAGAATATGTTGACATGCTTTAATGTTCAAAAAACACATTATTTTTCAAATACTGTACATTACTGTAGGTCCTCTATGCCCCGAAGAGAAAGGAAAACTTGAAATCGCATCATGTGACCCCTTTAACCATTATTGTGTTAAGACCTTATTTCAGCAATTTAACCAAAAACAATTCAGAAAGCCCACTGACCTCAGGATTATGCAAAATGCTAACTCATTTCCACGTTAGCATAATGGCGAAATACATTGAATTGAGGTGATGAAACTCCAACTTTAACTTTATTCAGCCACTGTTCCAGTGTAAATTGTTCTTATGCTTGGTCTTCAAGTCTTTTTAGGGAAAGAGGAGAATAAGTTCAATCATCAAAAAAACATTGTAAACATCAATGTTTTATCAGCAAAGAAATTGAAGTCTTTGGCTGAGTAACTACTTCCAGGCCACACGTGTAGTTTAGACAGAAATTCTGTTTGAAGTCTTGGTCGGTAGATTAGATGTTGTCTGTTTTCTTTGCTTTGGCAAAATTGTCTATAATCGAAATGGCTTGGATATAGTTCAGACGGTGGTGTGTCTGAGCAGGGTTTGCGATTATTGTTTTTTTTATCATACTCCGCAGTGGTTGTCAGAGCAAATGGCTGGGTGTAATTTGGCCTAGTTTTTTTTCTTTCTTGTAAAGGGAGTCTCCTTTAAATCAGCATCCTTACCTTATTTACTCAGTCACCACTTTGTTATAAGTGGCCCTTTTTCTAACGTACTGCCCCTTTTTGATCATTTCCTCCCAGTTGGTGCTCTGTAATGTCTTCCTGTAAAGACATTAATGCCAGTTAAGCTTCATGTAATGTAAATGTCGTGGCAAGATACACCAGGGTCATAGGAGGCTATCATTTCAATCTGTGTTCATTTTAATGAGTCCGCCGCCGGTTGCCATGGCAACGCTTATGTACTCTGCAAGAGGCCCTCAAATTCCTCATGTCCTTCACACTGCTGCGGGCCAAAAGATTTCCTTGTGTGAGCCAAGTTACTGAATATCCTGAGGTATTGTTCCAGGAAAGTGTAATGGAGAGCATGTTAGCTCAGAATAAGGCTACCTGTATGGTGGTGTTTCTCAATTTTTTGTTGATGCCTCCCTTTTAAAGTAGTAAAACTGTTACACACCTCCTATTACCCACAATATTAGCTAAATTTTTATTGAATACCTGCTGTGTGAAAAACATTTTCTTTCTACTTTATATTTGTATACATAGCTGACTTTACATTGCATTTACATCAAAAAATTAACAATTTTTTACTAAGATTTAAAATAATCATTTGATACAATATACCTACCCTTACACATTTCCCACCTCAAAAGCAGCAAGTATTTTTCAATACAACATGAACACAATAAGCACATTATACCTAATATATATATATATATATATATATATATATATATTAGGTATAATGTGCTTATTGTGTTCATGTTGTATTGAAAAATACTTGCTGCTTTTGAGGTGGGAAATGTGTAAGGGTAGGTATATTGTATCAAATGATTATTTTAAATCTTAGTAAAAAATTGTTAAAAACACTTAATATAAAGAGGGTCCTAATTTTTTGTAATGAATAACAAAATTTAAAATGATATGTTCTTTCAGTTTTAACTATTTAGTTGTTTCAGTGTTTTGTTATTTACTATATATCGTCTGTGTTGCATTCAAAATTATACAAAATTAAATAAAACAATAATAATAAATGAATAAATAAAAAATAAGAATAAGATTGGAAATGAAAGAAACATTTCCTTAAAATGTCTCTCCAAACCTGTATGATGTTTTGCTGTGGGATGAGAGGATGGTGACTGAAAACACGTAGAAGTTGCTGCTTTGAAACAATCTGTATTATATTAAAGGGGTCATATGATGCGATTTCATTTTTTCCTTTCTCTTTAGAGTGTTACAAGCTCTTGGTGCATAAAGAAGATCTGTAAAGTTGCAAAGACTAAAGTCTCAAATCCAAAGAGATATTCTTTATAAAAGTTAAGAGTTAGCCACACCTAATGTGTTTTTTTTACTTTAAACCGCATAAACACATTTCATTACACCAAATACACAAAATAATGTTCTTTTTAGCAGCATCATATGACCCCTTTAAGCACTACATAAATAAAGGTGACTTGACTTGACCTTGATAAAGGTACTATAAAAGTAGCCCATGTGTTGTTGATTTGCGTGCCTTATTCCAAGTCTTCTTAAGTCAATTAATTACTTTATGTTGAAAACAGACTGAAATGTAATTTTGTCATTCACTAAATAACTGAATTGTGCATTCAACACCAAATAAGGAGTAGAAGGCAGAGCAGAAGACACTGCACTCAAACCTTATTGGTTCTCGCATATATCATTAACACATAGATTTAAGTGTGTGAAATTGAATGAAATTTGGAAACTAGGAGTCTCTCATGCTCCCTTACGATACCTCCGCCCTTCATTTTGAGAACCACAGCTGTATGGGAAGATTATGCAATGCTTTCTCATATCGTTGCTGCATTTTTTTTATGTTGCAAATCACTTGTTGTAAAACGTTTGGCTGTAGACCCATAAATGGGGAAGTAAATGTGTAAGAAATCCAATGTCAGTAAAAAACCTTCATGTTTTTAGGCTGTTGGCTTTCAACCATATTAAATAGTAGGAAAAGGTTTTTGTGTAGTGGTTGACTAAGATCTAGAGATATATACAGGTGCATCTCAATAAATTAGAATGTCGTGGAAAAGTTCATTTATTTCAGTAATTCAACTCAAATTGTGAAACTCGTGTATTAAATTAATTCAATGCACACAGAATGAAGTAGTTTAAGTCTTTGGTTCTTTTAA
>NW_015665038.1:1300482-1307540 GCF_001515625.1 Sinocyclocheilus rhinocerous
CTTTAAAGTTGTCCAAATGAAGTTCTTAGTGATGCATATTACTAATCAGAAATTAAGTTTTGATATATTTTTGGTAGGAAATTTACAAAATATCTTCATGGAACATGATCTGTACTTAATATCCTAATGATTTTTGGCATAAAAGAAAAATCTATAATTTTGACCCATACAATGTTTTTTTGGCTATTGCTAAAAATATATCCCAGCGACTTAAGGCTGGTTTTGTGGTCCAGGGTCACAAATTATTGATGTAAAATACCTGTCTATCATTCCCAATCTCTCAGTACACTTGAAGGTGTGTCCTTGATATTATGATGGTCTGTTGGTGGTGAAGGACATCAGCACCTGTGGGCACATCTGGACCAGCGTTCTCACGGGCGATCAAACGAGCACTTCCTCTAGTGTCCCTGCATCAAGCAGCTGTGCGTCTCATAAAGGCCATATGTTGTAGACGTCTCTTCACCTCCTCGGATTTCTCTTTCATCCTCTCTCTCTCGCTCTCTTTATTCTGTCTGTAAATCCTCCCGCTCTGTGGACTCCATCTGATAACGAGTCTCCAGTCATTTTCAGGCTTTATTTTATTAGTGGCATTTTATCAAAGACTGAGGTCCTCCGAGATGCTCGTTTGATATTTAATCTTTCCGTCAAGGCCTGGAAAACACTATTACGCGCCGCTGGCTCTATACTGGCGTCTGCGCAGCTCTCGCACAGACAGACTTTATGGATTTTGTCTGTTTGACTATTAAAAAGCTTTAATTGGCTACATTGCATTCATTTATCTCTCGGTGAGATCAGCGATTCCTGCGTGATTTAACTGGTCAGACAAATGGATGAATTCACATAATAGTGTCGTGTTCACAATCATAAATACTGTCTACACTTCCAGTATGCTCATAAAAGCAGTCAAGCCATTTCTTACCTGTTAGTCTCAGGATCAGATGAACTGCACAGGACAATGACAAAAGGTAACTGGAATCTGCAGGTCACATCAGATTAATTACAAGTTGTGTTTACATGTTTAAAAAAACTGCTAAGTCCAAAAAAGAACTTATTGAGGATTTTGAGATTTTTACAGGTTTACCGGTGCATCTCAATAAATTAGAATGTCGTGGAAAAGTTCATTTATTTCAGTAATTCAACTCAAATTGTGAAACTCGTGTATTAAATAAATTCAGTGCACACAGACTGAAGTAGTTTAAGTCTTTGGTTCTTTTAATTGTGATGATTTTGGTTCACATTTAACAAAAACCCACCAATTCACTCTCTCAACAAATTAGAATACTTCATAAGACCAATAAAAAAACATTTTTAGTGAATTGTTGGCCTTCTGGAAAGTATGTTCATTTACTGTACATGTACTCAATACTTGGTAGGGGCTCCTTTTGCTTTAATTACTGCCTCAATTCGGCGTGGCGTGGAGGTGATCAGTTTGTGGCACTGCTGAGGTGGTATGGAAGCCCAGGTTTCTTTGCCAGTGGCCTTCAGCTCATCTGCATTTTTTTGGTCTCTTGTTTCTCATTTTCCTCTTGACAATATTCAGGTCTGGTGAGTTTTTCTGGCCAGTCAAGCACACCAACACCATGGTCATTTAACCAACTTTTGGTGCTTTTGGCAGTGTGGGCAGGTGCCAAATCCTGCTGGAAAATGAAATCAACATCTTCAAAGAGCTGGCCAGCAGAAGGAAGCATAAAGTGCTCCAAAATTTATTGGTAAACGGGTGCAGTGACGTTGGTTTTCAAAAAACACAATGGACCAACACCAGAAGATGACATTGCACCCCAAATCATCACAAACTGTGGAAACTTAACACTGGACTTCAAGCAACTTGGGCTATGAGCTTCTCCACCCTTCCTCCAGACTCTAGGACCTTGGTTTCCAAATGAAATACAAAACTTGCTCTCATCTGAAAAGAGGACTTTGGACCACTGGGCAACAGTCCAGTTCTTCTTCTCCTTAGCCCAGGTAAGACACCTCTGACGTTGTCTGTGGTTCAGGAATGGCTTAACAAGTATATATATATATATATATGACAGCAAATAAGATGTGTGCATAATTTCTGGCCTTTGTTTCACTGTGTTTTTCTAGATATTATTTTGTCTGATGGTGTTTTTAAATATTCTTTCCCATCACAGTAAGAGCCAACTTAATCCCAAGTCCCCCAACATACAATTCCAAATATGACTACTTGAACTGGGAAGCATATTCCAACATCACCTACTACACAAGAATTCTTCCACCAGTCCCTCGGGACTGCCCCAAGCCATTGGGAGCCAAAGGTAAGAGGCTATAATCAAAGTTTACTCCAAATCAGTGGTGCCTCTTCCTTCTGAAGGACACATGATCTGAAAATGCATTTTTCCTCATAAGAAGCGATATTAAAATACTCCAAGTATATCAGAATACCAAAGTCACCAGAAATACCTTGTCTTCTGAGGCTGTGGTAAAATCATTCCATGTGTCCCTCAGGAAAAATGAAGCTTCCAGACCCCAAGCTTCTGGTAGAGAAGTTCATGCTAAGGCGGAATTTCAGACCGGACCCTCAGGGAACAAATTTGATGTTCGCCTTTTTCGCTCAGCACTTCACGCACCAGTTTTTCAAGACTCACAACCGTCTTGGACTTGGGTTTACAAAAGGTCTGGCTCATGGGGTGAGTAACAGTTTTTACAATTTAACATTTGATCTCTTAATAAACAAATCAAATCAAGTGTTTGATGGCTCTACCTGCAGGAAAGGGCTTTTAAAAAATCTGTTCATGCGGTTTTTGAGAGAAAGAGAAAGACGATAAAATGTTTCTCTTGGACACTGAATCCATGTTCATTAAAGACCTTCTTGGGCAGAGATATAACTTAATGCTGTTTTTTCACAGTGGGACATCAACACATCAACACTCATGTTAGTGTTGGAAGGAATTGGGGAAGGGTCAAAAAATCTTTATCTCATTGTCAGCACACAAGCATAATATTATATACTATTTTAAAGGAAGGTGGAAATGAATGTATAATTGATTGTTGAAAATGAGTGTTGTACAGTACACTCTCAGAATTAATGAATGCAGTATTAATATATATATTATACCCTATATTATATAATATAATGTATATTTATACCCTGAAGGTACATATCAGGACTTTAAAAGAACATATTAATAGTATATATAGTATCTTTTGAAATGGTATCACACACAGTGACGGTTTTGTAACTTTTTTTCTGAAAGTGTATGCAATGAAAACTAAAAATGTTTGAATAATGCAGTTACAGTATCAGCTTATTAGGATGTCTGTATTTGATTGCATATTGAAAACTAGGTGGATGCTGGGCATATTTATGGAGATTCTCTTGATCGCCAGCTAGACCTCAGACTGCATAAAGACGGGAAGTTGAAGCACCAGGTACCGTTCACCAGTTAAATGTCAGGCATGCTGTGGAGTCATCAGTCGTGCTAGGCTGAGCATGTCTCCAAGTACATGAGATATGTCATTCTGATCATTTGTATATATCATAGGTAAAACGTGTTAAATATGATCTATCATTCAGTTCTTTTCCATTACAGAGGGTCACTCAGATTAAAACTGCTTACTGCCTCACTTTTACTGTTCTTATACTAAAAAATAGCAGTTTATACTAAATCATATTTACCTGTTTTACAAATGATATACAGATTCTTTCTGCTCGTGTTTCATAATTGTGGCCCTGTACATTTTCAGTTGCTTTATTTCACTGCATGTGTGCAAGCATTTCCTTCTGAATGCCTGTGCGGATAACCTCATAGAATTGTGGGCGTGAACATGTGGTTTTTGTTAAGCCTCAGTGATGTAATTTAAGATATTGCACACTGTTTAGTCTTGTAACAGTGAGTATAGTGTGATTAGTAAGTTAGTGTGGCCATACAGTTATATACTAATCGAAACCTGTTAAAGAGATTTCAGGACAGTTTTTGTGAATTCACCCTATATAAACTACCGTTCAAAAAGTCTGGGCTTGATATTTTTTCATATTTTTGAAAAAAGTCTCTACTGCTCACAAAGGCAGCTTTAAAAAAAATAAAAAATTGCAATATTGTAAAATATTATTATACAATTTAAAAGAACTCTTCTCTGTTTTAATATATTTTAAATGTAATTTATTCCTGCGATGGCAAAACACATTTTCAGCAGCCATTACTCAAGTCTTCATGCAGTGTCACATGATCCTTCAGAAATCATGCTAATATGCTGCTCAAGAAACATTTATTACTATTATCAATATTGAAAAGAGTTTTTGTTTGTTTGTTTTTGTTTTTGTGGAAAGCATGATACATTTTTTCTGGATTCTCTGATGAATAGAAATGTGAAAAGTATGGCATTTATTTGATTATTACTGGTAGAGCAAAGTGATAAGAGAAAACAATTCTGCATTTTACCATGATATTTCTGTTTGGCACTGATGTAGGTGGTCAATGGTGAGATATACCCCCCCACAGTGCTAGATGCACCGGTCAAAATGAACTACCCACCGTCTGTCCCGCCAGAGCTGCAGCTGGCCATTGGGCAAGAAGTGTTTGGACTGCTGCCGGGTCTCAGTTTGTACGCCACCTTGTGGCTGCGTGAGCACAACCGTGTGTGTGATATCCTGAAACAAGAACATCCAACCTGGGGGGATGAGCAGCTGTTTCAGACCACCAGGCTCATTATTATAGGTAACGATTTCCTCAAATCCTGTGGATTTTCTTTTGCTTGGGAACTTTTATTTTATATAATATTTGACTGTTACAATAATTAATATCGAAATGGGCATATTACAATAACTATGTTGAGAGAATACTTATATAATTATATTAATATATTACATTGAAAATTATGCACTTATGTACTTATAATCAGAGATGGGCGTAAATACATGAAAATGTATTTCAAATAAAAATACTGTGTGGAAAAATTTATTTAAATACAAATACAGTATTTAGTATTTTGAAAATACACAAAATACGTGTGAAATTGGCCATCCAATGTAGGCATCCCCATAAGCTGAAATCTATCTGGACCTATTCTGAATGCAAAAAACAAACAAACAAACATTTAGATGTGTACGACTGCTTAGAAACTTCAGTTTCCATTTTAAATACATCTTCCCTTGCCTGTAGAAAATACAAAAATAAAAAGAACACTCTTTATATTTATTTCATGTAAAGTTTATTTTGTTGTATATAAAGTTTATTCAAATTAGAAAGTCAAATCTAAATTGTACATTTTAAAATTAGAATTCATTTTTTGAGGAACAATAACAATAAACAATAAAACCAAAAGCTGAAGATCTTTTGTATCATTCATCAGTATTTGTATCAGTATTGTTCAATCAGTATTGTTCAATTTAGTGCTATATGTTATCATATTCATACAGTATGTTTTGTTCTAATGTCACAAGTCATAATCTCAAGTTTACCGGGTTTTACACGATTCTTTGATTCCTTTATGTGGGTTTAAGTAGTGTACTCAAAAATATTTTCACATGTGTCCTCCAAAATGACCCACAACCTTATCAGTTTATATGTGAACAAATCCATTTCTTCATAAGCTTCCCACAAAATGATTGTTTGACAAACTACTCTGCAAACTACTTCCTCTGACCGCTGCTTTCTGATTGATTGGAGAACAATTACTCCGAGTTGCCCCCCTGTCGTTTCACAGTGTAAAAAGTGTCAAGCAAGTGTCAAAAAAGCAGTGACCGTTTAGGGAGGAGCGCGCGCAGTCAGCAGTTTGGATGTAGATCCAGGCAAAGTATGAAGAAGGCTTCAACTGCACAAACCGCTTCCACTACGAGAGAAAGCGGCAGCTGCGCAGTGATTCCACCGCTTGTCGCGTCCCGTGTGAAAGGGCCTTTAGTCAAAAGTCTCTGCGTTCCACTCGGTCTCAGAGCGCGCGCACAAAAAAAAACTGCCTGCCAACGTGTGAGTGTGAACTTGAATTTCCTTTCGCGGCTTACTGCACTTATAATAAGTGCAACTGCACAAAGCACATCACACTCTTTTACTCAAACATTCGTCCATGTTTCTTTTCCCACTCCAATGTTTTCCCACTAAAAGCTGCATGGATATATTTGCTTACCCCGACAGGCCTTTTTCTATGTAACGTAAACAATGTAGAAAAAGTTCAATCAATTCACACTTGATTAAACTATTTACACTTTACATTATCGCCACGATATGTATTGTCATATCACCCAGCCCTAACATGCAGTAATGCTCTAAACACATTTTGACAAGCTAGTTGATAAAAAAAAAAAAACAACCGATTAACTATTAACACATGATTGGCTTATGCTATTTTTCCCTTGTTGGTGCTCTTTTATTCTTTCATGTTAACTGAAGGCAAATCTGAATGATGCACTAGTTTCACCTTCTCTTATTCCAGAAAAGTCACTCATACAACACTGAATGGATCCGTACAGTCATGGCCAAAAGTTTTGGCAGTGACATAAATTGTGTTTTGCAAAGTTTGCTGCTTCAGTATTTGTAGATTATTTTTCCACATGTTTCTATGGTATACTGAAAAACAATGATAAGCATATCAGAAGTTTTAAAGGCTTTTATTGGAAAAATAAATAAATATAAAAAATATGAGTCAATATCTACAGTGTTGACCCTTGTTCTTTATAACCTCTGCAATTCGCTCTGGCATGCTGGATATTAGCTTCTGGGCCAAATCCTGACTGATGGCGATCCATTCTTGCCTTAATAGTTCTTGGAGTTGATCACAATTTGTGGGCTTCTGCTTGTCCACTGGCATTTTGAGGACTGACCACAGGTTCTCTATGGGATTGAGATCCAGGGAGTTGCCTGGCCACGGATCCAAAATTTCTATGTAATGATCTTCGAGCCACTTCTTTATCACTCTTGCTTTGTGACATGGTGCTCCATCACGCTGGAAAATGCACGGATCATCACCAAATTGCTCATGAATCGCTCTTGCAGGACGTTTTGGGCAGAATTATGAGAGAGGCCACTCCCTTGGTTGAAAAGCAACCCCACAAATGGATGGTCTCAGGATGATTCACTGTTGGCACAACACAGCACTCATGGAAG
>NW_015665038.1:1309226-1323733 GCF_001515625.1 Sinocyclocheilus rhinocerous
ATATCTCTTGATTAGATTGGTTCGTCATCTCATGATGAGTTGTTTTTGTGGCATATCACAGTCCTGTGGTTTGTTGTATTAAGAAATCCCTACATACAACACTGAATGGATCCGTACAGTCATGGCCAAAAGTTTTGGCAGTGACATAAATTGTGTTTTGCAAAGTTTGCTGCTTCAGTATTTGTAGATTATTTTTCCACATGTTTCTATGGTATACTGAAAAACAATGATAAGCATATCAGAAGTTTTAAAGGCTTTTATTGGAAAAATAAATAAATATAAAAAATATGAGTCAATATCTACAGTGTTGACCCTTGTTCTTTATAACCTCTGCAATTCGCTCTGGCATGCTGGATATTAGCTTCTGGGCCAAATCCTGACTGATGGCGATCCATTTTTGCCTTATTAGTTCTCGGAGTTAATCACAATTTGCGGGCTTCTGCTTGTCCACTCGCCTTCCGAGGACTGACCTCAGGTTCTCTATGGGATTGAGATCCGGGGAGTTGCCTGGCCACGGATCCAAAATTTCAATGTAAATGATCTTCGAGCCACTTCTTTATCACTCTTGCTTTGTGACATGGTGCTCCATCATGCTGGAAAATGCACAGATCATCACTAAATTGCTCATGGATCGTTGGAAGAAGTCCTCTTGCAGGACCTTTGATACCATTCTTTATTCCTGGCAGTGATTTTGGGCAGAATTATGAAAGAGCCCACTGCCTTGGTTGAAAAGCAACCCCACACATGGATGTTCTCAGGATGCTTCACTGTTCGCACAACACAGGACTCATGGTAGCTCTCACTTATTCTTCTCCGAACAATCGATTTTCCAGATGTCCCAAACAGTCGGAAGGGAGCTTCATCAGAGAAAATAACTTTGCACCAGTCTTCTGCTGTCCAATCCTTGTACTTCCTGCAGAATTTCAGTCTGTCCTTGACATTTTTCTTGGAGAGAATTGACTTCTTTGCTGCCCTTCTTGACAGCAGGCAGTTGTTCAAAAGTCTTGGCCTCACTGTGCGTGCAGATGCTCTCACAGCAACCTGCTGCCATTCCTGAACAAGCTCTGCACTGCTGGTGACACTATTCTGTAGCTGACTCAGGAGGAGATGTCCTGGCGCTTGCTGGACACTCTGGGACATCCTGAAGACTTCTTCACTGCAGTCGAACTCGAACCTCTCTCCTTGATGTTCTTGATGATCCAGTAAATGGTTCTTTCAGGTGCAATATTCTTTGTAGCAATTTCCGTGCATGTGAGGCCATTTTGATGCAACACGATGATGGCTGCACGTGTTTCTTTGGAGGTAACCATTGCTAACAAGAACACAATGATTGGAAGCACTTCTTCCCTCCTTTTATAGCAATCAGTCTGCTCTTACAATCTATTTAGTATGATAGTGATTTCCCCTGACTAGTACTCATTCACACTTTCACGTGTGCTGCTGATATGATTAGTCAATTAATGTTAGCTGGTCATTTTGTGTCAGAGTCAAAAAACAGTGAAATTTTAAAATGAAAGTTAATTTTTTGGCCAATGAAGCTTTTAGCAATGATTTAAAATGCATCTGATCACTCTACACAATAATCTAGAAACAATGGGCCTTATTTATCAATCTAACGTAGAAACAAGCGCAGATCCGTGCGCACAAATCAGCTTATTGACAGAGTTCACATGTGATTCATTAAACATTCGTATGCCGCCAATCTCATCGTACGAATGTTCGCATGATAAATGTGGCGTCTGAAAACAATCGTCATTTGAATATCACGCCCCTAAAAACACCCCGGTTTAGAAGCCTCGAAAAATAAGTAGTTATAAAATTATATTTTAAACTATAAAATAAAACACAAATTAGGCTATAGTGGCATTCATTATAAACAGCATACAAATGTCAAGCAAAACTGAACCGGCATTGGGCTCACGAGCCTGTCTCATACCACAAGAATCCAAATGTTTATATTTTTGCCATATTTGTAACATTTGTTTGCATAACTAGCCTATTATTCATTATGTAGCCTAAACATGGCTTTATACTTCAGTCATGTTCTAATATCCGTGTAAAATCCTTCACATGCACAAAAATGTTTGTTTGGGCGCTGCACGCTGATTTTACAGCAGACCTTTTAAAATGAACAGTGTTACTTTTATGTTTGGTTGACTGCATTTTAGTTTGATGATGAATGGCTGAAATGTCAGGCAACGGTAGAACTAATGTTGTTTGTGTGTGCGTGAGGCGCCTGTGCGATCAGATTGAATAAATCAAATAAAGATATAAAGAATAGAAATAAAATGCATTAAGAGTGCACAAAAACGAGCGTATAGCTAGCCTACTTGTTGCACAGTATTTTTTTTCCCCTTTTGTTAATCTGTTAATTATATTATAGCCTATTATATATTTTGTGTGATCCTATTTATTTTATTCCTCTTATAAACTTAATTTCAGTTTTTCTCCTTTCACAGAAGCGCTGCAGGTGCATGATGCGACGATTGAATCCTCATGGTCTTGTTTACGCTGCTATTCCCGCATATAAAGCTAAAGCCCTGTTTAAAACAACAACGAAAAAGACATTCTAATCTTACTGGTTAACGATCGACTAATGAGCTTCGTTTTTAACGGTCAGGAAAATAAAAATGAGCAAAATGCTGTCATTCTACAATTATCCACTGTATTTACTATGCTGCGCGCAAGTTCAGGTAACTCAAAAACTTGCGTACACGAGCTAAAACCAGATGTGAGATTTGATCGTAGCCACCACTCACGTCCATATTGATCAATTCCAAGTTTTGCGTTGAAACGACCGTACGCCCAATTTTACGTTCGTTTCGTAAATGAGGCCCAATGTGAATGAACACCACAACAGCTTAAGCAGCAAACTTTGCAAAACACAAAATTTATGTCACTGCCAAAACTTTTGGCCATGACTACAGCTGCAGCTCATGTTGGTGTTGGGGGAAGGGGGCATGTCTGAACTAGTTGATGCACAAAATCGGCACCCTGATAAAGAGGTTGACTAGCACTATTTTATGTAAATGTGAAAATACAAAAATACTAATCTTAAATTTGTTTAAATACAAATAACATTTGATTTTTTCCCAAAGGCTTTAAAATACAAAATATAATTTCAATAATAATTTCAAATACGTATTTTAAATGCATGTATCTGATATACTACCCATCCCTGCTTATAATTTAAATAATTTAAATTCCATTTAAATTCCAGTTAAATTCCAGTTAATTAGAATTAGAATTACATTTAATTAAAAACAAAAAGTTTTATTGTTCTAAGTGTTGCTTTTTTATATTTAAAGTTGTCTATGATTTCTATAAAAAAATTATATTATCATTATATAATAAGTTTATATTATATTAAATTATATAAAAATAAAAATCTATGTATAATTTAAAAAATAATAATTTTTATTCTATAAAATAGTATTACATTTAAAAATATATTTTTAGTAAAAACATTACATACAATTATTTGAATTGAAAGTCAATTCCTAAATTCTGAATTTTCTCCAACCCTGGTGCCTTATTCCTTTGAAGATTATTATATTATATTATATTTTTTATATTATATTCAAATCTGTTATGTGATATTTTTTATCAAAAAATGCTGATCCATCTACTGTAGGTTTTTCAAAAGTGCTCACAGTTCTCCACTGTGCAACACTTAATGCTTGTATTTACTAATTCGATAAAAAATTGAATGTTCAAATTTTGACTCAATTAAATCAAGGTGAGACCATTCGTATTGTGATCGAGGACTATGTGCAACATCTGAGCGGTTACCGGCTGAAGCTCCACTTTGATCCCGCGCTGCTGTTCACCTCACCGTTCCAGTACCAGAACCGCATTGCTGTGGAGTTCAATCAGCTTTACCACTGGCACCCGCTCATGCCTGACAGCTTCCACATCGCTGGAGAAGAGATTCACTACCCTCAGTTCCTGTTCAACACCTCTATCCTCACCCACTACGGGGTGGAGAAGCTGGTGGATGCCTTCTCAGCCCAACCCGCAGGACAGGTAATGGCACCATGAGGGCTGTGGGGGAGAATTTAATGACTTAAACATCTGTTCCAAAAGAGAAGCAAAGAAACCCTGTTTCATAATGAGGTGCAATGACCCTTAGGCTGTGTCTGGGATGTTAGTAGGTTCTTAGGTCTTGGTCTGTTTTTGTCATTTCAAGGGGCATTTCCAATGAGTTCCAATGAGAATACCGCCCTCGTTGTTTCAAACATGTCTGTGAGTGTTTTATTGCAGTGGGTCAAAAGATACTCCAACCAAAAATGAAAATTCTCTCATCATTTACTGCCATCCCAAATGTATAAGACTTTCTTCTTTGGAGATTTTTATTTTAAAAAATCAATTTCTGTGACTCTATGTAACGTATGTTTTTGGCCAACTGTTCACACTTGGCATAAACGTCAGTACGTTGTGAAGTGTGATGTAAGCATGAAACTCACATGAGAAGTAGTGTGAAGCACAGAGGACCTCACTTTCCAAGCATGTTTCACAAAGTGCTTATATTACACTTTACAATGTTCTGATGTTTACATCAAGCTTGAAATAAACCCATTTTTGACAGTTAGTCTGAAGCGATGGTTTATAGTTGTAAAGTTTAAAATATTAGTAATTTGCTCTTACACACGTACCCGTTGGCTTTAGAAGACTGAACTGATTAATCAACTGGGGTCGTATGGATTACAGTTGTGTTCATTTTGCGTGGTTATCCATATGTACTCACAAGGATTATTTTTCTAAAAATGAAATAACCTTATACATCTGTAAAAGCATGAGAGTGAGGAAGTGAACAAGTTTAGGTAGAAATATTTGACGTGTTTACAATTAAAGTGTGAGGTTTAATCTGATTGATATGTTGCTGAGAAACTGATATGACAGGGTGATTTCTTTTAGATAAACAGAAAGCCTTTTTCATCATAGCATAATCAGGTAGGATCACACTGAATGTGTGTCTACAGATTATCAACAAAAGCTCTGTAGAACCTGAACGGATGTTGGGCAACACTTAATTCCACATTCCAAAATTCCTACATACAATATACATAACATACATGGTATTATATATTTTTAGTTAATATAAATGTTTACTTATTTTTAATAGATTAAAATATAATTTCACTACTGAATTTAATGTACAGCATGTTTTTTTTGTTTTTTTGTAAGTAATTAAGGTTAAAGAGAGCTTCTTTTGTATTTTTAATCATAAATCTCTGTGTTGTGACAGATTGGAGGTGGTCATAATATTCACCCAGTGGTGCGCAAAGTAGCTGAAGGGGTCATCATTGAATCTAGGGAGCTCCGACTTCAGCCCTTTAATGAATATCGCAAGAGATTCAATCTGAAACCCTACACATCTTTCTCAGAATTCACAGGTATTGTTCTACCCCTTTTAAAGCTTCATTTTCAAATTAAAATCACAAGGGAAGACAAATCATCATCACTGATGCCTGTAGAGAGCTTCTTGTGATTTCTTGATTTCACTCTTGACTGTGTCTTTTTTTATGAGGTTCTGAATGTAGCTGATCATTATTTTTAATGGTGTAATAAGATAAATGAGAACATGCTGAAAATTCAGGGTCAAGTTTGGATTTTTGGATTATACCAAAAATGAAAATTAGCTGAAAATTTACTCACGCCATCCAAAATGTAGATTTTGCTTCTTCATTTCAACAGATTTTAAAAAAAAATTTGTATTACATCAATTGCTCATCATTGGATCCTCTGCAGTGAATGGGTGCCGTCAGAATGAGAGTCAAAACAGCTGATAAAAACATCACAAGAATTCACAAGTAATCCACACGACTCGGTCCATCAATTAACATCTTGTGAAGTGAAAGGCTGTGTATTTGTCATAAACTGATCCATCATTAAGATGTTTTTAACTTCACACCATTGCTTCTGGTTAAAACACGAGTCCTCTATCCATAATATTGCTTTTTCCAGCGAAAAAGTCATCTTGTCTGAACAGGAAAGACATGCAGTATATCAGAATCAGAATCAGAAAGAGCTTTATTGCCAAGTGTGTTTACACACACAAGGATTTCGTCTTGGTGTCAGGAGCTTCCAGTACAGAAAGTACAAACATAGTGCAGACATGCATATAATTTGAGGTAATAAAAACACTAATAATAAAGAGAATAGACAATACGTTATAAATAACAATATAGTAATAAAATATAGAGAAAAATGAATGGGTGCCGTCAGAATGAGAGTCAAAACAGCTGATAAAAACATCACAAGAATTCACAAGTAATCCACACGACTCGGTCCATCAATTAACATCTTGTGAAGTGAAAGGCTGTGTATTTGTCATAAACTGATCCATCATTAAGATGTTTTTAACTTCACACCATTGCTTCTGGTTAAAACACGAGTCCTCTATCCATAATATTGCTTTTTCCAGCGAAAAAGTCATCTTGTCTGAACAGGAAAGACATGCAGTATATCAGAATCAGAATCAGAAAGAGCTTTATTGCCAAGTGTGTTTACACACACAAGGATTTCGTCTTGGTGTCAGGAGCTTCCAGTACAGAAAGTACAAACATAGTGCAGACATGCATATAATTTGAGGTAATAAAAACACTAATAATAAAGAGAATAGACAATACGTTATAAATAACAATATAGTAATAAAATATAGAGAAAAAGAAAATGTCAATAGACAGAAATGTGAATGTGCATATGTGCTATTTACAGATGAAAGTTTTGATGAGTTATTTACAGATGTACAGTCCTGAGGTGTGTTATGTGTTGTTCAGGTAGGATATGGCCTGGGAAAAAAATGTTTCTTGTGTCTGGCCGTTTTGGTGCACAGTGGTCTGTAGTGCCGGCCAGAGGGCAACAGTTCAAAGAGGGAGTGTGCTGCGTGTGTGGGGTCCATAGTGATTTTGCCAGCCCTTTTCCTCACTCTGGAGGTGTAAAGTTATTGAAGGGTGGGCAGGGGGGCACCAATAATCCTCTCAGCAGTCCTGACTGTCCGTTGTAGTCTCCTGATGTCTGATTTGGTAGCTGAGCCAAACCAAACAGTTATAGATGAACACAGGACGGACTCAATGATGGCCGAGTAGAACTGTATGAGCAGTTCCTGTGGCAGGTTGAACTTCCTCAGCTGCCGAAGGAAGTACAACCTCTGCTAGGCCTTTTTCACAATAGAGTCAATGTGATTGTCCCACTTCAGGTCCTGAGAAATGGTGGTGCCCAGGAACCTGAATGACTCTACTGCTGCCACAGTGCTGTTCATGATGGTGAGTAGGGGGAGTGCAGGGGGTTTCCTCCTGAAGTCTATACCCACTTCAGGTCCTGAGAAATGGTGGTGCCCAGGAACCTGAATGACTCTACTGCTGCTACAGTGCTATTCATGATGATGAGTGGCCCCCCCACTCATCATCATGAATAGCACTGTAGCAGGGGGGTTTCTCCTTAAGTCCACTATCATCTCCACTGTTTTGAGCGTGTTGAGCTCCAGGTTGTTATAACTGCACCAACTGCAGCCTCTGCGTTCTGAAGCACGTGTGGAATCAGTCCAATAGAGAAGCGAGACGTCACGAGCGGGTTGATGTGAGCAACCAGGAAGCATAAAAGGGCTTCCGGCAAAGCGCATGTTAGCTTCTGCTCTTCAGCGAGCGCGTTGTGTTGTGTGTGAATGTTTGCAAAGCAACAGTCAGTCAGAAAAACACTCTGTTAGACAAGTTACAATGTCAGAGTGTAAAGAAAAATCAAAGAAAGTGGCGAGCGAACGGCACTTCAGACGATGTGTTCCTCCCTGCCCAATGCTATCTTGTGGGTGGGGATACACACGATCTCTGTGTTGTTTGTTTGGGAGTGGAGCATGCACGATCAGCTCTCAAGGGGAGCCGTCTTCGATGAAAGCGGTCAGACTCGCGATCCCGTTTGCTCCGGTCCCGCTGCTGCCGAGGCACAGTGCAGACTGTTGTCATGGGGATCGCAAGTTGATTTAGCGGAGGGATCCGAGACAGGCTCGTGCTTATCTCGGTCCTCTCCCGCTAGATCCACTGCTCCCTCTCAGGGTTCGGAAGCACGCTCTGTGGTTTCTTCCCCCCAGAAAGAGAGCCAGACGCTTCATCTATCTTCCTCTGAGGAGGTTGATGTGATGAGCATCGACACAGAGGAGACTGTGCAGTCGCCACCACAGTCCCTTGCATATGAGGAGCTCGTGGAGGTTGTGACTCATGCTGTAGCCAAATTAAACATCGACTGGCCAGCGGAGGAGCAGGAAGTTCATCCCAAGAGTAAATTGGACGAACGTTTCTTGTGTGCTAGATCGCAGCCTTCACGCCGGGGCCTTCCATTTTCCCCTGATCTCCACACTGAGGTGTCGAGATCGTGGGATAAACCATTCTCGTCCCATCTCTTCAGCCCCACCGTCACAAACTTTTCTAATATTGTGGTGTTGAATGCGAAGGGATATGGGGCGATGCCAGCGGTGGAGCAGACGCTCGCGAGCTATCTCTCCCCATCTTCAGCATCGTCCTTGAAGGCCCCAAAGCTTCCCATCAGGCCAGTTAGACTGACATCTGGTCTGGTAGGGAAAGCTTATACGGCGGCAGGGCAGGCCGGCGCATGTCTGCACACTATAGTGGTGTTGCAGGCATACCAGGCTGACCTGCTCAAGGACCTGGATGTGAAGGAGGGAAGGGAATCCAACGCGCTTGCTGCACTGCGTCGGGCCACAGATTTGTCCCTCTGGGCCACCAAGGAAATGGCCAGAGCAATCGGCCGTTCAATGGCAGCACTGGTGGCCACGGCGAGGCATCTGTGGTTGAATCTGTCCGATATGCAAGACAAGAACAGATTCTTCCTCCTGGATGCCCCACTCTCGCCCTCTGGCCTCTTCGGCAACGCAGTAAACAATGTCGTCGATAGGTTTAAGGAGGCAAGGAAGCAAGTGGCGGCATTCCAGCACTTCCTCCCCCGCCATTCCCAGGTCCAAGGGGCTACTGAACGAGAGCAGCCCCAGCCATCTAGCTCCTCATATCGCCAGACCTAGAAACAGAGCGTCGCAACCCGTACCCCCCCACAGAAAGAGTAGGGGTCGGGGTGACGGTCTCGGTCGGGGGCTTCCAGACAGAAAGTGGATCTGTCTGTGGATTCTGTCTAAGAAGACCTCGGCCAAGCTTCAGGGCTCCGAAGTAACTCCTCTAGCCACACCAGAGGCCAGTCTCGAGAGGCTGGTTCCCTTAGTAGACTTTCTGGCAGCGTGGAAACTTCTGCCAAATGTCACACAATGGGTCCTGCAGACTACAGAATTTAATTCGGTTCTCGACCACCTTGTTTTTTTGGAACAAGAAGTAGACACTCTCTTGAGGAAGGAGGCCGTAGAACGTGTTCCTCCTCTCTCGAGAGAGAGTCCGGGTTCTACAGCTGTTACTTCATCGTTCCGAAAAAGGATGGGGGGGTTGCATCCGATCATAGATCTGCATCTGCTGAACCGTGCTATCAAATGCCTTCGGTTCAAGATGCTCACTATCAAACAGATCATGTCTCAAATCAGGTCAGAGGACTGGTTTGTTACGATAGATCTCAAGGACGCATACTTCCATGTATCCATCCTTCCTCAGCACTGGAAGTTCCTCAGGTTCTTCCCTTTGGCCTGTCACTCTCACCCCGTACTTTCGCCAAGTGTGTGGATGCTGCTCTGGCTCCGCTGCGACTCCAGGGCATCCTCATACTCAACTACATGGACGATTGGTTGATACTAGCTCAATTGGAGCAGTTGGTGGCTCGGCATCGAGATGTCGTCCTCGCCCATATGAAAGAGCTGGGGTTAAGGCTAAACGCCAAGAAAAGTGTGCTTTCTCCACTACAGAGAACCACTTATCTAGGTGTGGTGTGGGACTCGATGGCGATGCAGGCACATCTGTCTCCTGCTCGTATCGAATCAATTCTCACAGCCATAAGGATAGTGAGAGAAGGCCAGTCACTCACTGTCAAACAGTTTCAGAGTCTGTTAGGACGTGGGTTTGGCGTTTCGGAGTTCGGATGAGCGTGCACACAAATCTTCTCACGGCTCGTGCGAGTTCTCATTCGCGTCTTCTGACTCTTTAATGTTTAAACGGCAAGGCTTAAATGAGTTTAGTTTAAAGTGTGCTGTTCAGGTCTCACATGCGTGCGTGCGTGCGCGCACTATCAACACCCGGGTGATGACGGCATCAATGACTGGTAATATTCCAGCATACGGCACTCGCATTGAACAAAGAGTGACAGGTTTGTCCAGGTTTTTTTTTTTTTCATCGTTGTTGTTGTTATGTATTGGGAAGCCAGAATGCATAGCCATCGACAGAAACATACATTAACCAAACTGTTTTATGTGTTGTTATTTTTAACAAACCATTTTACAGATGCGTTGTCATTTTTAAGTTGAACTGCGGTGCAAGTGCGTGCCGAACCGAGTGGAGAACCATATGGTTCGATTTTTTTACCGAGAACCTTTCCACCCCTATTTCTTACAAATACACAGCATTTCTCTTCACAAGACATTAATTGATGGACTAGAGTTAAGTAGATTGCTTGTGGATTTTTGTGATGTTTTTATCAGCTGTTTGAAGTCTTATTTTGACGGCACCCATTCACTGGAGAGGATCCACTGGTGAGCAATGCTAAATCTGTTCTGATGAAGAAACAAACTCATCTACTGTCCTGAGGGTAAATAAATTTTCAGCTCATTTTAATTTTGGGGTGGAACTAAACACTTCATGTTTACACATTGTGAGTGGGTGGTTATCACTCAACACATGAACTACCCACCAGGCCACATTAATATTTATGTTTTTATGTTTTACAGGAGAAAAAGAGATGGCTAAAGAACTAGAGAAACTGTATGGTCATATTGATGCTCTGGAGTTCTACCCAGCTCTTTTGCTAGAGAAGACACGACCTGGTGCGATATTTGGCGAAAGCATGGTGGAAATGGGGGCCCCATTTTCCCTAAAAGGCCTCATGGGAAATCCTATTTGCTCCCCTGAGTACTGGAAGCCCAGTACATTTGGGGGGAAGACAGGTTTTGATATAGTAAACTCTGCTACTTTGAAGAAACTGGTTTGCCTCAATACAAAATGGTGTCCTTATGTATCTTTCCATACTCCTCCATCAGATTACAAACAACAGAGGACATCTCACAGTGAACTTTAGCACAATGTACTTGTGGAATCTGTTTTAAATCACTGATCAAAAATTTGACTTCTATTTACAGATGTGAATGAAAACGAATTATCTTGTAAATCAGAAATGAATTAGTAATGACAATTATTTGAGTAGTTATTTGTAACAAGGTGACTGAAGAATGGATTTTCATAGTATTACAATATTATTAACATTTTTGGATTATGAAAGAGTGTTTATTACAACATACATGATAATTTTATGGATTTAATTGACCATTTGCTAAGCTCCACCATAAAAACATTACAGACCAATCCTGCTTAAGCAACTGTTGCCATCTGCCAGCTTTTGTTCTTTTATAATACAATGCCACAATACATTCCTGCCCACTTTATGAGCATATTTTACTGAAAATCATGCTGTTTATGGTAATCTCCTAACTAAAGAGGGTGGAACTTAACAAAAGATCAGTTAGAGAATTGACTAAAAGGTTGGTGATTTCTTGCTACCTACTTGATCAAAGCTTTAAAAAATAGTGTAACCTTATATCATCAGGATGATCCAGTCATATAGAAACGTTTTTTTACTTTGTTTACTGGCACTCATATTGCCAAACAACCATCTATCCATTTTCCAAACTGCTTGTCCTATGAAAGGTCGTTGTAGTCTATCCCATGGAAACACCCTGGACGGATGACCAGTCCATCACAGGCCAAATAAACATTTAGCTTTAATTCATTGTCAATAAATAAATAAAAAATAGTATTCCGTCCATTTTATGATGCTGAAAAATTTATTGTATCTGCTGCCTCATATCTGTTCTGTAAATTCTAATGCACTGTTCAACTTGAAATAAGTAATTTCTTGAGCTATGGATCTGTGATGGCCAGTTATTTTTTCTTTGTTACAGAGTGTTCATTGTTGTATTCATTTATGATCTTTGATATGAATGAATGTAACCTCATAATATTCCTGTTTTTACAAGCAAAATATATCCATTTGTAGCACCATTACTATGAGACTTTTCTCCAGTATGATGTAGTTTGTCAAAAATGCATGTCTGATCATTTACATAAGAGGTTAAAAGAAATAAAATGGCAAATCGTCTATTTTACAACAAAATGTTTAAATTGTAGTTAAATGGCTCTTTACCATTTCCAGCAATCTTAATAAAAACATTAATTTGTAGCCATTAACTAAGACAATGACACTTCACATTAATCTATCACACTATGATCTGTTCTGAATAAAATTATGTAAATGGCATGATACTTGTGTTTCAGCTTCTTATAACATGACTTCAAAAAGTCAACAAGAGACTTAGTTTTATTAATTGTATTTATTGGTAACTTTTACTTCTATGTAAAAGCAAAATACAACAGTTTGTTGCCCATGAAGTACAATACTCCCAATATCTTAAGATTAATGTTCAACAATACAAGTCACAGAAATAACTAATGGTAAGGTGGTTTAACCTTTGGCACGAGCGGAAGTAACAGTCGAGATGGTGCACAAATAAAACCTTTTTACAACTTTTAAGTTCTATTATCCCTTTGCATTTACTCTCCATTACTGTGGAGACCTTTTTCAACAATATTTTACATAATGCTATGGCTAGGTTTGTAGTAGTCATTTCTTATTTGAAGTGCTTAAAAAATACTGAATACTATAATTTTCAGAAATGCATTAATATATACATTTTATTACTCTTAAATACAGCATTATAAATCCCTTGGCATTAGAGGAAATACAGTGTTTATAAACTTGATGAATGATAAATGTTACCTGCAATTGTTCCCTGCGTCTGAATATGCGTACTTGCCTTCTGTGCAGTATTAATAGTATTAGTTGTATGTGGAGTACATATATATATACCTGTATATCATAGAGACCACAAAAGCTCAGGCTGGGGCTCTTTAAGATTTCAAGGTTGGTATCAATGCATGCAAATGAATGCATGACATTTTTCACATATTAAAATATCTTAGTAAAAATATATGAAGGTAAATACTGTATTGCTGTTACTATATGTTGTTATATTGGTGGATATAAATGATTAAATAATGCATAGAAATGATTAAATACTCTTTATGTTCATTGAATGAAAATGCCTTCATTATTCAAACTAGATTTAAACATTTTTAATCTGCTTGGGAACAATAGCTGTTTGGAAAAAATAGTGGTTCCTTTGATTTGAAAAAATATATATATCATCAATCAATCATATCAATAATAATAAGAAAATACACTTTTTTAAAGCTAACTCATAAATATTGAGATCAAATACAATTATCACATTTTGTCAAAAGACTGAAAAATATTTAAACATTTTTAGTTATATCGACCTTTCCTAATGCCACACCATAAAAAAAAAAAAGTTTGTAAAAGTGCTATGCTAAAAATCTGTTAATGGGTTAACTGTAAGATACCTTACCATATATGGTGAAAAACTGTAAATGATTTAATATTGTATTATATGTAATTTTACTGTCAAATAATGTGAACTCAATGGGTTTCGGAAATATGAACTGCCACATAATTTACGGTTAAAGACAGTAAAAGGACATTACCAGAATTTCTCGTGTGACGCATCATATATTCATTTAAATATTTTTGTTTCTTCTGTCTTGACAGTATGGCAGATGTAGCATGCAAAGTCATTTCAAATCAAATTCATTACATGCTGTGAAAGTAGTTAATTCAGATGCAGCCATTCTAACGCATGGCTCCATATGAGCTCATGCTGCCTTTTATTAAACCAACATAGGAAATATGACAATCATTTAAAAAAAATTATTAGGGAGAAAAAAAATTGAGGGAAAATAAAGCATCAGCACCATCTTTATAACTGCCTGTAGCCCTATGAAGTGAGCGATTTAACAAAGAGCTTTCTCATGACTTCAACGTTTGTCACACTCTCTTGTTATTTACTGTGGCTAGCAGAGGGTGCAGTCAGTTCGTTCTCCAGCCTGGTGTTCACCTGCTGGCCTGGAGGTCCAAAGGTAGGGCATGGAGGATGACTGGCTGCCGAGGGGCTTGAAGGGTAGAAGTGCACATCCACAGCCACAGAGGTCATGCCCAGGGACACGCAATGGGACAGCAGGAGGGGAGAGAAACCGTGGGAGATATTGATGCTGTGGCGCACAGGAGTTGAGGAGGGATCGCTGGTCTGGAGGGTCAGGGAAGAGCACAGGCCCTCCTCCTGGGCAGGTGCTGGATTGGCTGGAGGAGGTGAGGGGGCGTCCTGACCTGGTTCAAATTCTCTGCTCCTCCAGTCCTCCATGCACTGCAGCTGAATGTCAGAATGTGGTGAGGGAGTGACCTTCCCCTCCTCAAATATAGTCTCCAACTAATTCAGAATGGGG
>NW_015665038.1:1323827-1353953 GCF_001515625.1 Sinocyclocheilus rhinocerous
AAGAAAATGGTATACAAATCCCTAAAATAATCGCTTTCTTCTGAAATTGCAAAACACAGTGTAACTGTCTTCCATGTTACATATAGAACACAAAAATGCCTAAAAAAAATGTAGTGTCATGATTATTTAAGGGCCTACACAGAAATATATCTAAAAAATACGAATGATCATAATTCTGTCACATTCAATGTGTGTACAAATATGAAAGGAAATAACGCTTTTTGTTTAAAAGATTACTGGGAATAAATGACTTCTAAGGTGTATATGTATTGATCTTATGCTGTAACAATGACCAAAAAGATTCTCTACATCCACTAAAGTTAAGCTTGTAGTCTGAGTCTGTCCACTAAAGGACTGGGCACTATTCAGGGAAACGCTCCGAATTTTTTTAAGCTGGGTATGGGAATATAAGTCTGCTGGGAAAGGCGTGTTTGTGTTTGGATTCATTACTGGAGGTTTTGTGACCTGCTCTGTTATTTGGATATGTTGACGTGCATCCTGTAAAAAAGTCTCTTTGAGTGGGGGAAATGGTGTAGGTTTGACAGGCACTGGGGTTGGTTTTTGTGTTTGAATGGGTTGTTTGTTTATCTCTTGAATTCCTACGCTAATGCCACTTGGCTTAAGTGAAATGAACTCTGTAGTGTCTTGGGTAGATTCAAAATTCCGGTATGTTGGTGAGTCCTCCACAAAAGCATAAAACACTGCACCATGGGGGGTAGAATAAGAACAAATCAAGAAGATTCTCTAAGGTGTGTTATTATCTTGTTGTTTATTGAAGAAGGACTTACGGGATATCTTTGTGTAATCTTCAGTTGTTTGTTGAAGGGATTCATTTGTCTCTGTATTACTCAGAAGCTTTGAACCATAAGGAAAGGAATTAGTAAATAGCTCTTGCTCACTCTCTGGAACCTGCAAGGTTGGAAAAAACAACTAATCTCAGATCCATGATTGTTACCAGATGCATGTATTGCAAGGTATTATTCAACCAATTTAAAGAACTAAATCACTGAAAATGATCAAAATGGTGGAGAATGTTAATGAAAATGCCAAAGTACTCACAAAACAATGACAGAGTCAGTCACGTGTTATAAAGCTAATGTCACGGATGGCACAGCATGACTATCTCTGCATTTTGCATTACTCACAGTGGGCATAATCGTTTTACTCAGTGCTTCCTTATCAGGTGGGACATCAGAGTCAGCTTTAAGTTAGAGCATTTGGCTGGTTAGATAAAACCAAGATGTGCAAACATGAAACTGATGTTTATTGACTGGAGCTATGAGAACTAAAACAATCTTAGTTCTCATGCTTTTTGCTCACCAGTTACAGTTATGATGACACTTCTCACATCATGACCGACTCTGTTTTCTGCAGTGCAGTGATACTCTCCTGCATCAGACCGGTGGATGTTGGAGATGACTAATGTCCCATTATCTGTAAAATTCATTTTAAATTGAAAAAACGAAAAGTATGGCCTACAAGAAAAAAAACTAAATCATATGGTAAAACCACAGTCTGTCCAATATGTAACAAACCATCAATGTGTATCTGTTGTGGGAGTGAGACCGGAGAGTTTGAACCAGACAGTTCTGGTGAATTTTGTATCGATGCAGTTCTAATCCAAGTGTACTTGACAGGAAAATCTCCAACAGCTCGACAAGGGAGACTAACAGGTGATCCCTCTGAGACAGTGAGCGATGCAACGAAGGAAACAATGACTGGCTTCACTGAAAACAAAAAGATATGTCAAATTTGATCTAAATTAGAAAATTAGTTGACTTTACCTAAAAAAGAGAAGAAACCCATTGCCTTAAAAATTAAGCAAATAAACATCATGCCTAATTGAAAAACATCAGTTATGTTAACCTGACTTTTCTGAGTTACAATGGCAATTAAAAGTTATCAAAACAAAAGAAAAAAAATTATGTTCCACTAACTTAAGATGATCAAAACGTAATTACACAATAATGTAAAGCTAAATAACTTAAAACTAGTCTTAGTTACCAAACACTTTGAGTATATTCTCAGCTACAATCGGTCCAAAATGCAGCAGCTAGAGTTCTTACTAGAACCAGGAAGTATGACCATATTAGTCCAGTTCTGTCAACATTGCACTTGCTCCCTTTTAAACATCGTATACATTTTAAAATCTTGCTAATTACTTATAAAGCCCTGAATGATTTAGCTCCTCAGTACTTGAGCGAGCTCTTATCGCATTATGGTCCTTCACGTCCTCTGCGATCTCAAAACTCTGGCCATTTGATCATACTGTACCTAGAATATCAAAATGAACTGCGGGTGGCAGATCCTTTTCCTATTTAGCGCCCAAACTCTGGAACAATCTACCTAGCATTGTTCGGGACACACTCTGTCAGTTTAAATCTAAATTAAAGACCCATCTGTTTAACCTGGCATACACATAATATACTATCACATTTCTATAATTCAAATCCATTAAAGGATTGTTAGGCTGCATTAATTAGGTCAACAGGAACCGGGAACACTTCCCATAACCGCCAATGTATTTGCTACGTCGTAAGAAGAATGGCATCTACGCTAATATTAGTCTGTTTCATTCTTATTGATCAGCACTTAGAGACGACCTCTACAGCCCTGAATGTCAATGGAGACCATGTCAACTAGATGAGCCCTAGAGACAGATCCCGTGCGGAGACCTCGACACCTAGACGGCCATCGGCACAAGACCACGGGAACCAGACGAGTCCTCTGCACAATCAGTCCTGCGTTGCAGCCTGGAATTAAACCACACCATTATGGTTTCATCTGGCCAGAGGAGAACTGGCCCCCCGACTGAGCCTGGTTTCTCCCAAGGTTTTTATTTTCTCCATATCTGTCACCAATGGAGATTTGGTTCCTTGCCACTGTCGCCTTTGGCTTGCTCATTTGTGGACACTTAATTTCTGGCAGTATTTTCGGCTTGATTGCACAGACATTATTTGAACTGAACTGAGCTGGACGATGACATTACTGAATCGATGATCTGACTTTAACTGAAAAATGTAGTGTTTTCTATTGTCATCCTACATTATTGACACACTATTTTCCTGTTTAATACTGTAAAACTGCTTTGACACAATCTCTATTGTATTAAACGCTATATAAATAAAGGTGACTTGACTTGACAAATAATATGCTGATTCCCAGAGTGCATTGAAGATGTATAAATTAAGCAATTGCTTTGTTTTACTATTTTCCAGCTTTAATTGCCAGTTTCGTTGCCAGTGTTTGTTGTCAGAATTAGCCAAAAAAAATTAAAATTGTAATGTTCAGAGCCTTATCATCAAATTAATTTGATTATTACCATTGTTATGTTTAGCATGCTGAATGTTGATGTCTGTGTGTGGCGCTATTAAGATCACCAACTAGCTCCACAGTACCCATTAATAGTATGATGTTTATGATACAGGTGTTAGTAGTACAATTTTAATAGGCCATAACTTTACATTGCCACACAAAATGTGAATTAGTTTATGATCTATTTTGAAGTTAGATCACTTCTAAAAAGCAACCCATGGTACTAAATGATTAGCATAATAATGTATTCATACATCCTCTTATTTCAAAGAATATCATGGTACATGTCCAAAAGGCATGTTAGTAGCATGGTACTTTTTGCTAGTATGCTATTTTTGCAAAGGGAGATTTACCAGCAACCCGAAGAGTCATGGTTTTCTGATCGTGACCCAGTGTGTTGGAGGCTGTGCATGTGTAATGTCCTTCATCATACGTTCTCACTGATGAAATGTAGAGTGTTGTGTTTCTTAACCTGGGAACAAAATGAATTCACATGCACCACCTGGTAAACAATAACTACAGTTATAGTTAATAAACTCTTCATGCAAAACGTACCCCATTATAATTTTGCCTCCAGTTTGGACAGACCGGCCCTGCTTTGACCACCTGATGAAAGGAGTAGGGTGTCCTAACACCTGGCAGTGAATCGTCACTTCAGCTCCGACAGGAGACGTCACCACAGTCGGCCAGATAGTCACGGATGGAGGTTCTGATATAAAAAGGCCAGATTGACCATAGAAAAATATAATTATGGGAGCTGAGCAAACATAATGAAGAGTACAAGTCACAAATGATAAGCCAATCAATTTTTTAAGTCAGGGTTTTATGGGTTAGATAACTTCCATCGGTCCATGATAAAACTACAGGTGTTTCAGGACATTGTGATAGAAATGCCAAATTAAATAAAATAAATTTGATTAGAATCATACGATTCTTTAAAAAAACTAGAAACGTAATCATATCATTTTTATACAGGATTTAAACAAACTTTAACCCTTAACCCTTGCATGTTTTTAATTAAATACTCAGGGTAATTAAATTACTCGCCACAGCTTTTAACAAATTTATAAACTATGATTAATTATTACAAATTATTAAAAGTCATTCGGCAGATTCTGTCTGGGCCTGATTTCAGTAGACAAAAAACCCTGGTGTTTATGATTTCATAAACCTCTCTCAGACAACACCTAAATCAGGATCTGATAGATCTATGGGTTACTTTCAAGAAAGCCAAATAATTCCTTACCAAGAACATCCAGGAAGATTTTTTTCGATGTGAGAGCTCTTTTGAGATGGGAATTAGAAGCTGTGCAGAAATACAATCCACTGTCTGTCTCTTGTACACTGAAAGACAGAGACTCACAATTAAAATATGAAAACATTTGGACTGTTTTCTCTTATTACACGATTCAATTTACAGATAATACTATCCAAATTAAAATATGGACATGCACACACAAATATACACAAACATCACAGTTTAGCAAAACAGAGTACATAAATGGATAGAACTGCAGCAAACGAACAAATCCACACAACACACCTGTGGAAGACCAGGTCTCCATTATAATCAAAAGTATAATGCAGTCCTGTTTGGAGGAGTCTGTTGTTCTTAAACCAGGACACTTGTGCTTGGGGTCTGCTGTGAGGAGGCCTACAGGAAAGAGTCGCAGCTTCACCCTTCCTCACTGTTAGGTTGGCAGGTTCAAGAACAAAACTCCAATCCATAACTGTGTCAAAAGGGATGAAAGAATGTGCTAAATAGAGGATAGGTGTGAACAGCTGCCACCTGGAACGAAAGTCGACTCATCAGAAAAGGAAGTACCTGCTGGAAGGAGGTAGGCTGGTTCAGATATCACTTTCTGCCTCTCATTGCGAGCTTCACAGAAATACAGGCCCTCATCTTCTGACAAAACTCTACTAAGAACATGATTTTCACACTTGTTTTCACAATGTCTTTTATTGTAAGTATTTAACAAAATGGTATTTTTTACATATGGATGTATTAATGACCATTATATTTCATAGGACTGTATTTTATTATACCTATTTATTCTTGAAGAAATGTATATATTTTGTTGTTGTAATTGCACACTTGTTTATTCATAATCTACCATTGAAAAACCTCACTGAAAAATCAGCAGTTGCCCATCCTTCTGCAGATCCCATCTAGAAGAACTGGGTAATGAATGTCCATCCTTAAACCACTGAACTGTGGGAATGGGCAAGCCTTCAACAAAGCAGTGCAGTGCGATTTCCATTTCAACAGGTACAGTGACATTTTGGGGGCCTTCAATAATCTTTACGTCTACATTAGAACCTGTGCAATAGACACAAAGACACTTGAATTAATATATCAGTAACTGAGTAATAAGAAAGTCAGAGTTGTATATGCAAAATATATCAGAGTTGTATATCTCTCTGTCTTACCATGCACTGTCAGAGTTGCTGCTTGACTTCCTTTGCTTATATTCAGCAGAGGATTGTGGGTGATGCAAATATAGACTCCTTGGTCTGCTTTGGTGATGTTAGCCATGTGCAAAGTGCCAGAAGTCTTCCTTTGACTCCCTCCTCCATACTGTCCCTAGTGGTAATACTTAGTATTCAGCAATGAAAGATTATTAAACTTATCACAGAGTCCTATATAATTTCTACTTTTGATGACAAGTTATGGGATCTGACTGCACAAAAACCACAATCTCCATGCATTAGTCGTAGTCGCACTGTCTTGTTTGGACTTTCATTTTGACGGCACCCATTCACTACAGAGGATCCATTGGTGAGCATGTGATGTAAAGCTAAAATCTGTTCTAATAAAGAAAAACAAACTCATCTACATATTCGATGGCCTGAGGGTAAATAAATTCAGCAAATTATCATTTTTGGGTGAACTGTTCCTTTAACAGGAAAAATATCACCAAACAATATAATTTAGTCATAACTTTAGGGGAACTAGACAAAGTCTGTTCGCTCAGTAAGTATAAATTAGCCTTTAGATTTATCAATTTTAAAAAATAGTAAAACTAAAACCAGCTTTCGATTGTAATTTATTGTAAGTTATTTCATTATAATCCTCATTTGATGGGTTAACAGTGTGTGTAGCTACTGGTGTTTTGTACTTCTGTACCTGAATCTGGTTCCCTTCGGTGAGAATTCTGCCATTTTTTAACCATGAAATCTGAGCGGGAGGAGAACTATCACCAGAGACACACTGAAGGAAAACATCATGTCCCTCTTCAGTTCTCATGGACTGAGGGTGAAAGAACACATCCTTCAGGCCTACAAACAAACAAATTACAATCAATGACAATTTGTGATACACATCCTGTGCGCAGGTTTCTGTGTGTAACCATTAAAGGGATAGTCCTCCTAAACAAGGAAATTACTCACCTTCATGTTGCTCCAAACCTGTTTGACTTTCTTTTTTCTGCTGAACAAAATATAAAAAAGATATTTTGAAGTATGTTGGTAATGAAACCGTTTCGGTTCCCATTGATTTCCTTTTGGAACAACTTGACGGTGAGCAAATGATGACATAATTTTCATTTTTGGGTGAACTATCCCTTTAACGTCATCTGTCTTATTTTCATTTCATTAATTAATAGAACTTTACAATATACATACATGCTTTGCTGACCATGACAGTGGTCTGAATCTGTTTGTTGCCTCTTTTTGCATTACAGGAATAGTTTCCAAAGTCTTCCTCTTTTAAGTGGGGAAAGAAAAGCGAGCCATTGGCCAACTGATGAATCCTGCTGTCCAGACCTCCAGCGTCTCGCTCCCATTTCACTGGTAGAGGAGCCTTCAGGCCAGAGTCAAACACTGTGCAGTGCAGCATCAGAGAGCTATTTACAATCCCAACTCCATCTTCAGCTAGCACTGAAAATACTGAGCAAAAGAGAAAAGTGTGTAAGGAAATAAAATAAATAAACAATGGTAATAAAGTATAAAAAATAAATAAGATTATAATATATAGATTTTTTTATTGACTTTTGTTGATATACCCTAATGTTATCAGGCTAATTCAGACATATTAAATAATATTTTTGACTTGGGTAAAAAGAGTTCATTTAGATGCTAGATGTTTCAGAATTTCTGAAAAAAATATAGAGTGTAAAACAAGATTAAACAGGTGTTTTCTTGCATTTTGCATAAAATGGGTTTCCACATATTTAGTGAAAATTAAATTTTTTGCTATTTTTTTATTATTTTTTATTTATTAATCATAATTTAATAAAAATTATATCATTAACCTAGCAATGAGTAAAAAGAGAAGAGTAAATATGTCTTATTCACTTTACATTACTTTGTTCTATTTTTGTTTGTTTGCTTTTTTTATCATAAAACTGTTTAAATTAGATTTTTAATCCCAATATTTAATGTAGTGTCAGGTGTCTTCTGTATGTCACAAAACCAAATGTACTAAAAGCATCATCTGTAGCATAAATAATTTTATATTGCATTAGCATTTGCTTACTGTTTACAAAGTAATAGCCAGCTATTCCATAAATTCAGTGTATCTTTCAGCACATTAAATCTCATTTTAAATGGGCATCACTTTGAGGAAGCAGGGCTAGTTTGAAGTCCGCCGTTGCTAGGTTACACGTGGAGCAGCACAATGTTTTGGCAAGCCTTTTGTCAAATTATGCAAGCGTATAAAACATTTGCATGGCACACATGCATTTTTATGGGCCTGTTCAGCAGAACAAAATCCAGCAAAACAACAAACACATGCACTTGCAGCCAAAATACACAGATTACACTCACCTAATTCAGACACAGCTGGATTAAACCTGATAGAAGAGGACAGAAGGAGGAGCCAGAGTGAACAGGACATCTGAACTGAGCTCCATACAGGACGAGACATGCTAGACCTCTTCATCTGTGCCTTTCAAATGAAGATAATGGTCCATAGCATCATTCCTCATCTGGCCAAATGCATTCATGCACTGCAAAACAAAAAGTCCAAAGTTCTCATACTAATGCAGGATTCAACATAACTGCCTTTCATAAGATTGGATAAACAGATAGCAGGCATAAAGTAGCCTAAATATCAAAACATAAATACTTGTGCTGTGCCCCGTTTACCGTTGTGAGCGTGTCTTCAAAGAACAAGTGCAAATCACAACTCTCACACAGCGCAGCAGCACCTTCCTTCTCTTTCTCACTGCATATTCCTATTTTGGTTGTGTTTCATTATCACTATTATCATCACAGCCAGCCTTTGTATACTACAGACCTCTTTACTCTCTTTAATAGACTGGCCACTTTACACCACACAGCAGCAAACCCTCCATTTACTGATCGTAACATGAAAAGAGCAGGGACGCTTTGTACTTAGAGGATCAGTTAGAAAGCTTGTAAGGAAAGGTTTGTACTTGATCACATAAGCTTTCATTGCCACTGTGTCCATGTAGGGCGGTCTTAGTTGATTGTTTCCCTAATATGGCTAGTACATGGTGATGCTATGATGCTGTAAATATGCTTATTTCTCTACAGGCCTCAGTAGATGAGTTCAGCGTGAAGGAAGATATCCATAATTTGACTTTAGAAGCTTATTAGCATTTAAACTGCATGAAGGTGCATAGTGAACATTTGTAGAAAAATCAGTGGGAATTTGGAACATGTTTAGAGGTTTGCATCTGTTCTAAGTGCAGTCTTCCGGTCCTTCCATTTTTTCACAAAAATATTACTCAATATGGGTTTCGTATTCACAGATAATGTGTTAAATATTTATTATAATTTATAATTATTATAATAGTTATTATAATTTAAGTTATGGTCTGAGAAGTTTTAGGGGGAGTGAATGATAATGTAATGAAATATTTTGATAAAATAGGTAGAGATAATAAGAGATAATCATATTAAATATCACATATAATATTCTATGACCACCTCTGATTTCTTTAGAGTGGAAATGTATCTGTTTTAAAGACTAATGTCAGGTAAATTTGTGGGTCATGTTTTATGTATATAAATTCATATGTTCATTTTTTAATTTTTTTTATGTGTTTATTCATTTATTTATTTATTTGTAGGAAGATTAAGAAAACAATTGGGAGGAAGAGTATTTTTAATTAGTTATTTTTAGATGTATGCTTTACATGCCATAGAAGTCCTCTTTCTCTGCTTACGTATAATGTGTTATCGTTATTATAATTAAATTTTTACATTTTTAGACCGTCCAGTCTATTATGACAGAGTATTGGGAGAGCAGGTGAGTACTCAGGGGCAAACAGAAATCCCATGAATGAGCGCTTCAGCCTTATGACTCATCTGGCATGGCCCATAGACAGCAGGTGGGTGAGCTAATGGGATCTAATGCCAGGAGCGTGTTTTCTTTAGCCAAACAACAACCCATTAAATGAAGAAGCAGTTTAGCAATTCATTAAAGTATTGAATATTTGATCCTCTTACAAATACATTCTAAGCACTCCAGAGAAGGAATTTCATTTGTCTGGCATTAGTCATATGTGACCCTGGAGCACAAAACCAGTCTTAAGTCGCTGGGGTATATTTGTAGCAATAGCCAAAAATACATTGTATGGGTCAAAATTATTGATTTGTCTTTTATGCCAAAAATCATTAGGATATTAAGTAAAGATCATGTTCCATGAAGATATTTTGTAAATTTCCTACTGTAAATATATTCAAACTTAATTTTTGATTAGTAATATGCATTGCTAAGAACTTCATTTGGACAACTTTAAAGGCAATTTTCTCAGTATTTTGATTTTTTTGCACCCTCAGATTCCAGATTTTCAAATAGTTGTATCTCGGCCAAATATTGTCCTATCCTAACAAACCATACATCAATGGAAAGCTTATTTATTCTCAATTGCTGGTTTTGTGGTCCAGGGTCACATATGAGGATATGTGGGGGAAAAGTAAAGAGAAAACTTTAGAATAACATTTCATAGTTTACCTATTTATGTAAAGCTATGAATTACAGTTTAGTTTTAATGACTGATAACATATACTTTTAGTTGAATTCAGAATCCACCTGCAGTCATTCTCAAAAATGAAAATATAGAAAAGTATCCAGCTGGAATAATAAAAACAATCTCTACATTTATTTATTTATTTATTTGTTTGTTTGTTTGCAATTTGAGCAGCTAACTGCTGATTTTAAAGATTTGCTCATATATACTGAATGCTCATTCTATTGATTATGACTGCTGTTTGACACTATTAATCTATGAATATTTTGAAATTATTATTATTATTTAATTTTTCTTACCAGGCGGACAGACAGTAAATGGTGAGTAAAATTATTTCTCAAAGGATATTGAACATTTTTCATAGGACAGAATTTTTCAGCATTTTAACCAGTTTGATTGATATTCAATCTAAACAAAGATTAATATCCTTTTCATAGTCTATACACTGAAAAAAAGACCTAGAATTTACTTTAAATCAATTTTCAATTATTTTCGAGCAAGACGTACTCCCATAATCTTGGAAAAATTTGAAAAAAAAATGTTTTTACAGTGTAGCTGTAAACAGTTAGAGTTCACTGTCAAGGTAAAAATAAAAACTGTTGTATACTATTGTATATACATAATTGTGTTGATTGTATATTCTGTGTTACTGTGTTGTGTATACTGCATCTGCATGTCAACATTTGTCATCTACATGAAAAATCATTACATTTACAGTACCAAGAGAAGACTTGATATGAATTGATTAATTGAAAATTAGTGTATTTATGCTTGTATACACCATTATACAAAATGTAAAATAAATGAATGTAACTATTTTGCATTAACTATGCAATTAGCATATATCATTATTGTAACAATTGCAAAAATACTGCACTTACCCATGAAGAGCAGAAGTGTTAAGCCTCATGCAGTGCAGCATCTCTGTCAGAGAGCGCTTGTCACTGTGTGTCTTCTGCTTTATCAAAGCAACAGGTTTGATCTAATGATGGAGCAGCAGACACACATACAGCACACAGATGGGCTCTGTGGCAGAGCACCACCCCTCCACCGCTACGAACAATATGAGAGGACTAAAGCACCACTCTGCATGTGTTGAGCAAAATGAATGAGGCCACAAATAAAAACCTAAAACATGCAGTTTGAGGAAAAATGAGAACAATTGTGTTCCAATTCCCCCGTAATGGTTATTCATAAAAGGTGTCCACAAGTCTAATAGCGTTTGTTGTACACATGGGCATAAATAATTTCACACCTGTATGTGTGTTTGGCTGCATGTGATTAATTATATTATAGCATAGGCCCTGTTTAAAGTACTAAAATACCTATCACTTATATAAAAGATAGTGGTTTTTAATATTACACACGTTTTGTATTGCATGTGTTTAATTAATTTTGTGATATTTTTGATATACTTTCAAATGACCTGATTCAAAATTAGCTGATTTAATTTTCCATTCCAAATATACTGTGTGTTTAGAACTGGTTCAAAAATCAGAAAGAGGGAAAAAATGCTGAAGGACAACATGTTCCATCCAGTAATAAATGGATACATTTCTTTAAGATCAGATTGTTATAATAAATAATCTGATCTTAAATGCAAAAGCTGAAATGTAAACCATAATGAGTCAGACAGCAGAAACAATAGTACAGATTTTACAATATACCATTTTAATAATATTAGTATTTTCGTAGAATTACAGTACATGTTTTGATAAGATTTTAGGAATATAATAAGAAAGTTAGTGGTTTTGGGGCAAAATGTAGCAAGTCTTTGCAAATGTAAATCAACTTCATTTCTTTTATCAATTCAGCACAATCAGATGTAAATTAAAGTACAAATAGCCTAATTTTTAATCTATGCAAGAGGGTGATTTTAATTAACTGAACAAAGGCCAATTCTTTTGGCTAATGTGATATTTGCAGTAGAACATCAAACACCCAAAGTCTGCGAATGGCTCCGAATCATTTCATGTTGCTACAGTAATTATCAGCGAGAAGCGACCTCTTCGTGTGCTGAAACAGAATCGACAGAGAAAACATCTTTGTTGAGGCCACAAGCTGTGGTTTAATTCTTTACTTACATTTTCAATCAGAAAGACCTGTTATTGAGCATCTGAAATTCATTCTGTCCAACAAATCAACTAAAAATGACAAGAAAACAAATTCATCACGTTTGTCTTCATTATAACAGCTACAGTAACAGATTCAAAGTGTTGTGTTAAATAATTATAATTGCTTACCAAGGCTGCATTTATTTGATAATAAAAGAAACAGTAAATAGTGAAACATCATTACAATTTCAAATAACTGTTTCTTATTTTTAATATATTTTACCATTTTAATTCTTCAGATATTCTAATATGCAGATTTGATCTGAATAAGATGCCTGCTCAAACAATGCTTTATATTTGCTGCTCAAGAACCATTTCTTATATCTTATTATTATCAATGCTGAAAACAGTTGAAGCATCCAGTTCATATTTTTGTGGAAACCATTTTTCCCCAGAAAGTTTTTTTTCCAGAAATTTCAAAATAAACTTAAAAAAACAAATCTTACTCCAAACTTATGAATGTTATAGTGGATCACAGTTTCCACAAAAATATGAAGCAGCACAACTGTTTTCAGTATTGATAATAATAAGAAACATTTCTTGAGCACCAAATGTAAAGCATTGTGTTAGCAGGCGTCTCAGTGAACCTCTTTTTTATTTGCACTCATTGTACATGCTTCACTCGAGTTTTATTAATCCAGCAGGCAAGTGATTGTTTCTCAGAGTTCTGTGACCTAAATAGACAACCCACTGTAAAATGTTGTTATCAAAATAAGTGTAAGTCAGCTGACTAATCAATGAAGTTGCTATTTAATTGAAATGATTATATAAAATGTGAAAGCATTATTTATTTGCTTATATCACAACCATCAACACCTCCTGCAACCCCCCTCTCCCCCACTCCTACGTTTCAGATCAGTGAGGATGATGTGCGCCAGGTCTTCAGAAAGAACAAGAGAAGAAAAGCACCAGGCCCAGACGGTGTGACACCAGCCTGTCTGAAAACCTGCGCTGACCAGCTGGCCCCCATCTTCTCACAGATCTTCAACAGATCACTGGAGCTATGCGAAGTCCCTGCCTGCTTCAAATGCTCCACCATCATCCCCAACAATCCGTGGCGACGGTTTTGCAATCCGTCCCCTCAGTTTATAAACCGTACTCACGAATTCTTAAACTGTTCCCTCGGTTTAACAAATCGTGCCCACGGATTAATAAACCGTACCCACGAATTTCCAATCCGTGCACTCAGATTTTGTAAACCGTATCTTCGGATTTTGAATCCGTACCGACAAATTCATAATCCGTGCGCACGCTTTCGCAATCCGTTCCCTCGGGTTTGTAAACTCATGGATTTGTGGCCCCGCCCCCACCGGCAGATTCAACCACGGTGCGGGATGCATAGTATTGTGTTTATTAAACATTATTTTTCATAGTAGCCTATGAATGAGACCATGATCCGCTCTCACAAATAGTCTTCTTTTTAGCGTTTATTTTATATTAATCACCAATAGGATAAAACACCGCCGCCTGTGTTTTATAGCCTAAAATAAACGCTAAAAAGAAGAATAGAAAATGTCCTGAATTTTCTAAAAAAAAAATTAAAAAACGATAGAGTTTCGAGAGAATAAGGTAAAAAGCAATACAAAACCAATAATGTACCGGTTATGTTGTCATTCCTTTGCTCTCTAACTGAATGCAATGTTATAATAGGCCTAGTTATTTATTAATAACTTTAACATCTAACTCTGGGGGGAAAGGCTTAGTATAATAAAATCACCTAAATACGTCTGTGAATGAATGAATGAAATATGTTAAGAATGAATAGTACACAAACACAGTTCCAAAACTGTAAAAGGTTATTTAAAAATAAAGCATTCATTAATTATTTTATGACAAACATTTTACTGTCTTAAGTGCACTCATTTATTTAGCCTATAAATTAAAATAATAATAATAGCTATTATTATTATTATTATTATTATACATTTAGGTTACATATGCATTTAGAAGAAGCTTTTATCCAGCACGACTTACAAAAGAGGAACAAATGACTCCAAAGTCAGTCACAATGCCAGGTTTATTATACAATAATAATCAAGTGCTAAGATTATCACAAAGATTTTGATGCACATCTTTCTTATTAAATCGTTGTATTCCACCTCGTACCGTTACAATTGATAGATAATCACTTAAGACTATTTGCTGTAGGCCTATTTCACATAATAATATGCAATAAAACAATACACAATATGATTTGTTAACATGTAGGCTACCTTAGGAGCTTTACGGCATGAATCCGTGAGTACAGTTTACAAACCCGAGGGACCGGATTGCGAAAGCGTGCGCACGGATTATGAATTTGTGGGTACGGATTAAAAAATCGAAGGTACGGTTTACAAAATCTGAGCGCACGGATTGGAAATTCGTGGGTACGGTTTATTAATCCGTGGGCACGATTTGTTAAACCGAGGGAACAGTTTAAGAATTCGTGAGTACGGTTTATAAACTGAGGGGACGGATTTTTTTTTTTTCTCCTACAGGTGACTTCCAGGGCTCCGTAGTTGTTAAGCATGTGTATTTTATTCACATCTTATTTTTATTATCTGTGTGTTGTTGTTGTCTCCGTGTACTGGAAGCTTGTGACACTATAACAAATTCCTTGTATGTGCAAACATACTTGGCAATAAAGCTCTTTCTGATTCTGATATCTGATTCTGATTCTGATATAGTAACACCTTACAATAAGATCTCATATGATAACATTAGGTAATACATTAGCGAACATGAGTACTATTAATAAAATACACTGTTCTTTATTTGCATTAATTAATGTTAACAAATACAACTTATGATTTAAAAAATGAATTAGTAAATGTTAAAAATTTTACTAAGATTAATATATGCTGTAGAAGTGCTGTTTGTGTTAACTAATGTAGTTAACTAATGTTAGCAATCTTACTATTACCATTAATATTTACAAATTCTGTTTTAATTAGCATGACCTTTTCTGATTAATATAAGGATTCAACAAAAAGGTTAGAAAAGAAGGGTAGGTTAGAATATTATGACCATATTTACATGAGAAGAATCCCAATCCAAATGAGACTTGACAGAACAAGAAGAATTTTCGGTAATGCTTTAGATTACAACCCGCAAAGAACTATGTAAGTATACTGAATTTACGGTGTACGTTTCTGTAATTATAGTGTGCCTGTAAAGAACATACGTGTAGGCATAAGGGAACAATGTGTTACGTTTAGGTAATAAGGGGGTAACAACCAGATATGCAACCTGCAAAGAACTGCGTAAGTAAACTGAAGTTACAGCGTAACTTTTTTGTAATTATAGTGTACCTATTCAGTACCTCTGTGTAGGTATTAGGGAATAATATGTGAAGTGTGGGGAATAAAGGGGTAACAACCTGTAAAATTACAAATCATTTATACCGTATTTTGAAACTAAGAGGTGCTTATTCTAATATTACGTGATATGGATGGCCTAAACAACAATCTTATGTTTGGGAATTATTTAGAAAGACGATATATACTTTTTATAATTTTATATTGGTATTTTATTATAGGCGTATAGGTATTTTTTAACCATGGGGTACACATTCTATTATTAAAGGATGGACATGATGGAGAATACTGAACAACAAAACTGGACATCTAGTGAAATGAGTTAATGAGTTTCTGCTATGATTTATAATTCACAAGTCTACTTACCTTATGAAAGCCTATTCATCGATTTCAGCAACTTCCCAACACCACTATCACCAAATAACTTTGCATGATATACCATCAAGGTTCAACGCAGCTTAAAGCGGTCATATGATGCTGCTAAAAAGAACATTATTTGGTGTATTTGGTGTAATGAAATGTGTTTATGCGGTTTAAAGTTAAAGGGAATGATTTAGAAAGACGATATATAATTTTTATAATTTTATATTGGTATTTTATTATAGGCGTATAGGTATTTTTTAACTATGGGGTACACATTCTATTATTAAAGGATGGACATGATGCAGATTACAGAACAACAAAACTGGACATCTAGGGAAATTAGTTAATGGGTTTCTGCTATGATTTATAATTCACAAATCTACTTACCTTATGAAAGCTTATTCGTCGATTTCAGCAACTTCACACCAGCAACTTCTCAACACCACTATCACCAAATAACTTTGCATGATATACCATCAAGGTTCAATGCAGCTTAAAACAAGCTTACCTCTTTCCAGCTGTCGTTACCGAATTTTCTTCTAGGAAATATAAATCAGCATTGGCATGAAGATCTGGTAAGCAGAAAGCTTGTTCTAACATGAGAAGAGTCTCTGTGCTGATACCTGAAAAACACCACACAGTATCTCAGTTTGTAACAGAGGGTACCAGTCTGCTTTGACACACCATTCACAGACAATACTTTCATACATGGACTCAAGTTGCTGTAAGCCAACTCGATTAAGCTCATGTTCAATCATATACTGCACTGATTCATTATATATTATATCAGAAAACAGTAGCAAACACACATGGCAACATAACGTGCGAAAGCTTTTCATATTACCAGTCTTAATCCATTCATTCCAGGCATGCAACTTGTCTCTATCATGATTCACAGCAGACTCTGTGGAAATATAAACTCTTTTATTTAATTTTTAAATTATAAATTTAAACTCAATTTATTGTTATATATATATATATATATAATTTGTTGCATGTAGTTACAGGGTAAATACAACATTTGCGGGGCTGTAAATTAAAGTGGTGCTTTGTTCCCCCCTTGTTCCATGTAGTTACAGGGTAAATACAACATTTGCGGGCAGTAAATTAAAAGTGGTGCTTTGTTCCCCCCTTGTTCCACGTAGTTACAGGGTAAATACAACATTTGCGGGCTGTAAATTAAAGTGGTGCTTTGTTCCCCCCTTGTTCCATGTAGTTACAGGGTAAATACAACAGTTGCGGGCTGTAAATTAAAGTGGTGCTTTGTTCCCCCGTTTGTAACAGAGGGTACCAGTCTGCTTTGACACACCATTCACAGACAATACTTTCATACATGGACTCAAGTTGCTGTAAGCCAACTCGATTAAGCTCATGTTCAATCATATACTGCACTGATTCATTATATATTATATCAGAAAACAGTAGCAAACACACATGGCAACATAACGTGCGAAAGCTTTTCATATTACCAGTCTTAATCCATTCATTCCAGGCATGCAACTTGTCTCTATCATGATTCACAGCAGACTCTGTGGAAATATAAACTCTTTTATTTAATTTTTAAATTATAAATTTAAACTCAATTTATTGTTATATATATATATATATATATATATATATATTTCTAAATCTATCCTCGATATTTACATATCCCGTCTATTCGAACAGACTTTAGATAAATGTATTTATTTATTCATTCATTCGATCATGGTTAAAGGGGGCCTATTATGCTATTTTACAAAGTCTTGATTTTGTTTTGGGGGTGTCTTACCATAGTTCTTCATGTGTCATTTCACATAGCTTACTACAAGCTTCAGTGTAAATATTGCGTCAATATCAAATCAATTTGATCGCGATTTAAACACGGATGATTGTAACCACTCTAAGTTCGTCTGCTAGCGTGTCTCCGACATAGTGATAACACTTGTTGCCTTCTCTAGTGCAGCTCAACCAGGTCTCGTCCCATTCGTCGATATTTGTGATATCACAAATCCCGGAAAATATGTGAAAAGTGAAGAGTGATATCGGTTAAATAAAATATCTCCTTTTGAAGTGGACTTTGAGCTTTGTAACTTTGCAGATCTTTTTTATGCTCAAACAGCAACATTACAGACTAACTAAAGTTGAAAAAGTGAAAAAGCATAATAGGACCCCTTTAAGGCTAGATGGCATACTGCATACTGGGCATGCGCACATCAATATAGCGTATTTTTTCTCACACTGTACAACAATAATTACTATTTTTGTATTATTGTAAGGGGTAGGTTTAGGGTTGGGGTAGGTGTAGACGTTAATAAAACACAATCTAATAGGTAGAAAATTAAATTTATTGTTAGCTTCCGGGTTTTTTGCCACAACCTTCGATCATGGCAACATAGAATAGGAAGTGTTTAATAATCATTTCCGGGCAACGCTCATGCTCAGAATCCAACATGGCTGCTCACATGTCAAGATTAATGGGCTGGAGCCGAGCGCAGAGGTTTGATCTAACGTTAATGTCATAATTATTCACGTATCGAAAGGAAGTGCGTTACATGTGTACAGCCGTAGCCGCATGTTTGCGCTGACTTTATAAAGTAATATATTATATATTCTCTGTCTACTTTGTCAAATCGTTTGTTATAGCGATAATGCACATGTGAGAAACTTCAAAATCTCGCGTGCTTTCCCTGTATTGACAGCAAATATTACAATCGCCAGTGTGGATATGTTATTATTATTGCTTATGGTTTAACTGTGTTGTCGTGTGTTTAATGTTGAGATACCTGTAGAAGCAGGCAGTACAGTCAGTGTATGATTACTGCAGGTTTGGCATCGCAGTCTGTAGGCAGTACAGCAGTGCGTATCCCAGTGTGTCCCTGTCCACACCGCTGCCCGGGATCCCCAAGCCTGTCTTTGCCTCTGTGGACGGCCATGAGAAATACGAGACTAAAATCACCACCTTAGAAAACGGACTCAAAGTTGCATCTCGGAACAAATTTGGTCAATTCTGTACAGTTGGAAGTGAGTACAAAGCGTAGCATGTACTGTGTTTGATTCAAATGAGCTGAACCAGATACTGAGGGTTTTATTTAATCTGCTTGTTTTTAGTTCTAGTAAACTCAGGCTCACGTCATGAAGCAAAATATCCCAGCGGAATTGCACACTTTTTGGAAAAGCTTTCCTTTTCTGTAAGTCTGTTAATGTTCATGAGTTGGATTGCATGAATTGTTCTACTTTTTTTTTTCTACTGACACAGTTTTTCTGATTTAAATGCACTAAACTAATCTGAGTCTGATTGGTTCTTCGATTTAAGTCCACAGCCCAGTTTGAAAGTAAAGATGAGATTCTTCTAACACTTGAGAAGCATGGAGGCATATGTGACTGCCAAACATCCAGGTCTGAGACTTTTATTTTCTTTTTTATTTATTCTTTTCTGTTTACCTCGTTTATTTATTTATTTCTGTCATTTACAGGGACACAACAATGTATGCGGTTTCAGCTGAAGTGAAGGGTCTGGATACTGTAGTGAACCTTCTGTCAGATGCGGTTCTACAGCCCCGTTTATTAGGTGAGCATCTGAAACACAACTGATTCATTGAATCTTTAATGAATCTTTGAAACAGTTAAAGATATATGACAGGTCAAAATTTTTGAATAATTAAAATTGTAATGTATGATGCTTAAGAAATGTTTGTTATTATCAGTGTTAAAAGCAGTTTTGCTGCTGTATAATATATTTGTGGAAACCATGATATGCTACTATTCAAAAGTTTGGGGTAAGTGAGAGAGAGAAAAAAGTTGAAGTTAATACTTCAGCAAGGACTCATTAAAATGATCAAAAGTGAGAGTAAAGACTTTTATAATGTTACAAAAGATTTCTATTTCAAATAAATGCTGTTCTGTTTACTCAACGTTCTATTAATCAAAGAATGCTGAAAAAATATCAGTTTTCATAAAAAATATTAAGCAGCACAAGTGTTATTCAACATAATAATAAGTGACCATGATAAATGACCATGATAATAATAAGAACCATTATTATTAACGGAGTACCAATAATAACTGAGCAGCAAATCATATTAGAATGATTTCTGAAGGATCATGTGACACTGAAGACTGGAGTAATGGCTGCTGAAAATTCAGCTTTGACATAACAGGAATAAATAACATTTTAATTATATATTTTTAATCAAATGCTGCCTTGGTTAGCATAAGAGTCTTCAAAAAACTTTACAAAATGATTATATTTTTGACTGGTATTGTATGTAACTTATGTCTTCAGATGAGGAGATTGAGATGACCAGAATGGCTGTTCGGTTTGAGTTGGAGGATCTGAACATGAGACCTGACCCGGAGCCTTTACTAACAGAAATGATTCATGCTGTGAGTATGACTTTATACTTTGCTGTAGGTTATTGAAATGAGCTTCTAAGTCTTATTTGATGGTCTCTTCGATATTTAGGCCGCATACAGGGGCAACACGGTGGGCCTGCCTCGCTTCTGCCCTCCTGAAAATGTTGAGAAGATCGACAGGAAGCTGCTTCATAAGTACCTACAGAGCTATTACTGTCCGCAGCGCATGGTGCTGGCTGGGGTTGGGATTGAACACGAGCAGCTTGTTCAGTGTGCCAGGAAGTATCTCCTAAATGTTAAACCAGTATGGAGCACGAGCACACCTGCCAACGTCGACAAGTCTGTAGCACAATACACGGGTGGCATTGTTAAGGTGAGCGAATTTATAAGACCAGCAAACATCATTTGTAGGGCTGGGTTTTGACACAAATTTTACGATTCGATTCTCATTCACAAGCTTGCGATTCGATTCGATTCAATATCGATTATTTTGGATAAATATCAGCTATAGTACGTGCCAAATTTTCTCAAGGAAAATAAATCTATCAACTAAAGCTGTAAAATATACATGAGAGTCAGTTGGTACTACATTACTATAATATTAAAAGGTTAAAATTGAGTTGTAGGCTAATATACAACTGCTAAAATTACACTTAATTAAGTTTTTAAAATAATAGTTACAATTGCATAATAATACTTCTACCTACTTCTTTTTGAAAAAAAAAAAACATTTAAATGGTGGCTGTCATAAAAACTTGATGGATTTATTCAAACATAAATTAAACATTGAAGAACAGTAAAAATTATAATGAATATGTTATATGGTGCATATATTTAGCAAAATGCCCCTCTCTACAGTTTATTTCTGATTAATGAGTTTATGGTCACCACATATGTTTTTCTGAGGTAAATGTGACGTTACGTGACACATTGTTTATAAGCCGTTATATTGGCGTCTTTGCGCGGAGGAAACACTGATTGAGCGATTACATGAGACAGGATATGGATTGTAAAGTTGTACTTTCTTTTAACTTACCTTCGGATGTTTAGTCATGTTTATTTTGTGCTGAAACTGGTATTAATGTGGAGGAGATGATCAGTTCACATCTGTTGATCGAGGCGCTACAGCGATCTGTCACTCCACATTAAACAGCGCCAAAATTACATTTATTGTTTGAATACTGCAATACAATGCAGAATTTGAAATCTGAGACTTTGTTTCATATTAAAAGTACCAAAGCAAAATGCTTATTGCGATTTATTGGATGGGAAGTGCCCTTCAACATTCCGTCCATTAATTGAAAACAGGCTAGACCAGGGCTGCCCAAACTCGGTCCTGGAGGGCCGGTGTCCTGAAGAGTTTAGCTCCAACCCCAATTAAACACACCTGAACCAGCTAATCAAGCTCTTACTAGGCATACTAGAAACTTAAAGGCAGGTGTGTTGAGGCAAGTTGGAGCTAAACTCTGCAGGACACCGGCCCTCCAGGACCGAGTTTGGACAGCCCTGGGCTAGACTAATCGATTCTTTTAAGAGGATTTAAGAGTCGATATCATTCTGTAAAAATGAGAATCGATTAAAATCGAGATATCGATATTTCTTACCAAGCCCTAATCATTTGGTAGATTCCTAAATGACTTCAGCTAAGCTGCTTGTCTCATGTCAGATGGTGAAGGACATGTCAGATGTGAGTTTGGGTCCGACACCCATCCCTGAACTAACGCACATCATGATTGGGCTGGAGAGCTGCTCCTTTTTGGTTTGTTACACATATCAGTCAGTCAAATCAGTTCAATTTCACACTTGCTGAAAATGGTTATGTGCTGACGCAAGTCTTGTTTTTTTTTGTGATGTATAGGAGGATGACTTCATCCCCTTTGCGGTCCTCAATATGATGATGGGAGGTGGAGGATCCTTCTCTGCCGGAGGGCCCGGAAAAGGCATGTTCACCCGTCTCTACCTTAATGTGCTCAACAGGTGTGGCATCATCTCTTCATACTCCGAAATGCCACTGTAATTAATGTAGTGAACAGTTTTCAGCAATTTGTTGTTGTTTGTACAGGCATCACTGGATGTACAATGCTACTTCGTACCACCACAGCTATGAAGATAGTGGTCTGCTGTGTATCCATGCAAGTGCAGACCCTAGACAGGTACTGTAGTTAGGTTTATGTTGTAAATATGACTACCATGCACTGCATTATTTTAAACCATTTATTTATTTATTTTAGGTGCGAGAAATGGTGGAGATCATAACAAGGGAGTTTATTCAGATGGCTGGGACAGCAGGAGAAGTAAGACCTTCCTTTTGTTACTGACCCTCGTCACATTTCTGGGGTTATCAGAAGTGAAGTTGTCATATAGTTGGGTCAACTTCTATAGTGATGAATGGAAACTACAACATGCATTTTTTGAGTTCCCATTTGCTCCCAAAGCAAAACATACAAAAAGGGTTTCTGCAGATCTTAAAAAGTCTTAATTCGCCCTTCCACAAATTAAGGCCTTAAAAAGGTCTTAAATCTGAGGAAAAAGTATGAAATTTATAAAGTCATGGCATTAAATGTTGCATGCATATCTAACTCTTTTTGCCTTGTTTCCAATCTAAACGTCTTTAAATCAAATTACAATTACTTGATGTAAATTTACCATGCAAGAAATTGAGCAAAATAAGTTTGATTAAAACAAGAACAAACGGGGCATGAAATCCTGTTTTGCTGTTGAATTTGGCTGATTTTTCTGAGCCCACTGGCAGATATTTATTTATTTTAAACATAAATTCATTTAATTTAGATATTTGCACTAGAAAACAAGACTGAAATACTGAGCAAGAACCTCTCTTTTTTGCAAGATGTGATCATAAGGAAAGGTAAAAGTTATTTCTATATTCGAGTGGTTGCGAGCAGAGCTATTCAAGCCTTTATAAAACCTGCAGAAACACTGTGAAATCCACCATAGGATTTCCATGACTTTCCAATAGAGGAAAACGATATCAAGAGCTTGATTAGTGTTCAGAACACAGATAGATGTCAAATTTTAATGTGTATTACATTTTTAAAAATGACAAATGTTCTAGATTTACAATGTTAATAACTGATCACACGTCATCGCAGTCTGTGAAAAGGTTGCGTTTGTTACTCATAGTGAATTTGTTGCGTTCATAACCTGAAATCTCTCACTTGTGCAGATGGAGCTAGAGAGAGCCAAGACACAACTGAAATCCATGCTCATGATGAACCTGGAGTCACGACCGGTCATCTTTGAAGATGTAGGTCGACAAGTACTTGCCACAGGCAAGAGGAAGCTGCCACATGAGCTGTGTGAGCTCATCAGTAAGTATTGATGCTACTGCAGAGTATAAAGCCTATATGAAAGCATAATTTAGCGTGTAAATGTATGTTTTTAACATTCACAAAATACTTAATACACAATCGTTTAAAAATGAGCAAATCAGCATATTAGAATGATTTCTAAATGTTCATGTGACACTGAAGACTGGAGTGTAATGACTGTACATATTTAACTTAATAATTGCATTACTTGTCTTGAATATGTTATATCAGTATCATGCCATTCACTAGATCTTTCTTGGAGACGTCTGTTTGCTAAAAAATATCAATTAACAGACTCTTTTTCGCTCCACTTTTCTTTGTTTTAGGTAATGTTACAGCCAGTGACATCAAGAGAGTTACAATGAAAATGCTGCGTAGTAAGCCTGCTGTAGCAGCGCTGGGAGATCTATCAGAGCTGCCCTTGTACGAGGACATTCAGGCCGCTCTCTCTAGTAAAGACGGACGTCTGCCTCGCATATACCGCCTGTTCCGATAGGGGACAGACAGCTGGCACCATCTAGGGGCAAATATGAGGACTGACCCAACAAATACTATTCTCGACTGGAATTTAAGTGCAATGTTTAGGACTGTGGTTGCGTTTCATCTATAAAGTGTTTAAAACGTGACTTTAAAGCGATAGTTCACCCAAAAAGTCTGTCATTATTTACTCACCCTCATGTCATTTCAAAACTGTAGGACTTTCTACTGTGGAACATAGCATGTAATGACATGAGGGTGCGTAAATGACCATTTTCATATTTGGGTGGAGAATTCTTTTAAATTTGAAATGCTGGGGTGATGACAGAGTTTAGTTTTACACACCAATGCATTATTTTGCATGATTTTGTTGAACTCACCATGTGTTTAACATAAATGAATGTGCTAATTTCACATTTCTATCTTAATTGGCTCAATTAGTGCATTTTTCTATGCCATTTGTTCACATTTTTGCATTGTCATTCATAGGCTGTGCTTTTGTGTAAAACTGGCCAAACCTTGATATATAAAAAAAAAAACAGAATGACACAGACTTATCTACCACTTAGCCTAGCAGTGAAAACAGTGTATATGAATAACCCCTTTTCTCTTGCTAAATCACTGTTAACATGAACCTCCGATCACTAATCAAGAATTGTTTTTTCATGTCTGTTTAGCCGTTTGTGTTGGATTAACCTACAAAAATATATTTATTCCCTTGTACTTCATCAGTACAAGTTTACTGTTATATATTTCCATTGCTATTAAGATGACTATGGTTGAATCTGTCATGAGCAAAAAATGTTACGTTCCCTTAAAAAAAATAAAAGTTTGATCCTTTGTATTATTTTTTTCATGTACAATTTGAATATTGAGAAACAGGTTCCTTGGTTTGTTTGAATCCCAAAACATATTTGGTTCAAACTGTGTAACTGAAACAAACTCATAAGACATAACACTTCAGGTATGAGTTTTTATATTACTTTACATAGTAAACAAACATAACAGTTTTAAACCGCAGAATGTATTAGAAAGTCACTGAGGCAGTCATGAGAGAGATTGCAGGCACTTTCAGTACAAATAGAACTGAAATGCATGATTTACTATTACACCAGTCACTGAGATCCATGCGCAAGCAATACCAATACTATGGTCGTTCCTGCTCCCATACATATATCACACTTGACATCAAGTAAGCTGAATTAAATTAGATATGTTAAGACAGTAAACAAGCATAGTCTGTGCCTCCTCACTTAAGATTCTGCACACAATTTAACCCAAGGTCAGCCTCTCTACATGATCCCACATTGATCTATCAATCCATAAATAAAAACAGCTGCTAACACAAATTCAACCTCATTTTGCTGGTAATGATGCTACAGTACAGTTCCCTTTTATAAAAGAGTACAACTGTTAGCACACTATTATGTAAAACTTCAAAAATGAGACCCAGGAGCCAATAAAATGAGCAGGATCAGCTACCTGGTACTGGTATGTGTTTACAGTATCAGTTAATGGTTTAACAAGGCCATGAAACACTATCATTTGAAACCATACACAGAACAGACCATTTTGGCTTGCAAGTTAAATACCAGAATATGAAATAATAAAAAAAATGAATTAGGAATAACGGATGTACAGTACAGTTAACTTCATTTACTTCGGTCAGTATAATTTATAGATTTATATAATATTTTATAGTTCCAATACTAGCTGCTAAACGTCCAGCAGAAGTCTTTTAGTCCCTGGACTGTGCACTTGACATCTGTAGTACTGAGTTATCCTTTGGTCTCGAAAGTCCAGCTTTCCAAGTCACTACCTTGGGTGTCTGAAATGATCCGTTTTAGCACCCTACGGCTCTCGCACGCTGGTCCCTGATCAGGATATGGTGCAAACCGTGCTGTTATTCTGGTTTTTCATGGCTGCCTCTCTCTCTTTCAGCTCCCTGGTGATTCTCCTACGGATTCCTTCTAGATACAGGCTCCTGTCAAACTGGCCAGCACCCAAAGGAATGCTGGGGAGGATAATACACTGATTTAGTGGTTTATCAAACCTACATGAAAGAAACATAAACAGACTTCAAAACAGTACATTATATTTTGTAAATTGATGAAAAGCTTGATGTTTGGAACAGCATGAGGGTGAGTAAATGTTGACAGAATTTTAATTTGATAGTCTTCAACTACTTTGCTAGATGACTACTAAATTAGTAGAAACAAGTACAAGTGTTAAAATCATCGTAAACAGATGCTTACTTATCTCTGCCTGGACGAAGTTTGACCTGAAACATGCCAATGACAGGCCGGTGATCTGATGTCTTAATGGACGAGCAAGATGTATACTTGACCACTTTAATGTCATCTGCTTGTCTGTTTCGATACAGAATCCGATCCTGTCAACAAATGAGGAAAAATCAACAACTGTACTAAAGGGTATATAGTGATGTACATGCAATTAGCAAAAAAGCTTACTGTATATGAGGGTGTTCTCTGCTTTGTGGTGGTGTCATAGACGTCACAACCAATGTCAAACTTGTACGTAGGAGGAAACTGAATAGCTGCTTCCTGAAACCCTTCAAAAATGGAACCTATAAATGCACAAACACAGATTCTTCCTGTTAAAAGTACAAAGAATTAATAATTTTTCTTGAAAGGAGCATAAATACTGTATAAATTGCACAGGACTGTAATTCTGCATCTAACTTGCCTTCTTTCATCTCTTTCAACAGTTGGTCATGTTGTAATAGTGGGCTCATATCTGCGCCCACACCCTGATTCAGAATGGCCTCCACCTCTCCTCTGGCTTTATTCAGGCGGAAGTTAAAATCTCCAAACCAGAAGACTTCATCAAAACGGGTTGTGACATCAGCTGAGAATAAACAAAGAATAAATAAAGAAATTTGCTCATTAACAAGAAAATACATGCACAATGAAATCTCTAAATATGACAAACGCAGAAACACTCACATGTGGAGCGGTAAGGGTTGGTATCAGGAAGGTTTCTAGGAAGTGCCAAAGCTTCCATGATTTTGTTGTAATCCAAGATCCTCTCATATACTTTAGAATCTCCAGCTGAAACAAATACAAAGATTGTTGGGTTGGGTTTATTTATAGTTGGGCATAAATGGAATGCCATAGTCATTATAAACATTCATTTAAATGGCTTTTATATAACTGGGTTGGTTGCCCATGGATTTCTTAAGATTTTCATGAAATATTCCACTTACAGGTGAAATGGGACGTAATAAAGAGGAAGGATGTCCCAAAGAAAGTGAAGCCGATACCCACAGCTCCTTTAGTCTTAATCTGAGAAATAATTCTGGTTGTGACTGTAGCATGTTCCACCTCTGTAGCAGCAGAAATAGACCACTTTATATTATATGATATTATATTATTCAAACGTTTGGGGTCTGTAGGATTAAAAAAAAAAAAAAATGAATAACTTATATTCAGCAAGGTAAATTAAAGAAATCAAACATTCATCAAAAGTGACAGTTAAGACTATATATTGTCACAAAATATCTATTTCAAATACCGGTAAATGCTGTTCCTTTGAACTGCTAATATCATTGATAATTCAACACTGACAACACTAAAGTTTCTTGAGCAGCAAATCAGCATAATAGAATGATTTCTGAAGGATCATGTGACACTGAAGACTGGAGTAATGCAGGGCTCCAAACAAAAAAATCGAGTAAGGAGCCATTGGCTCCTATAAGAAAAAATTTTAGGTGCCAAATTATTTTTTTAGGTGCCACAGAATAAACGTGTTTTATTTATTTTATTATTATTTTTTAACATTTAAATCATACTTTCAAGTGATTATGTCTCATCTTTTCTTGAATTTATCAGCATTTTAATCGATCTTGTAGATGACCTGGGAACTAAGGTTCACTTAAAGTGGGAATTAAACGTCTTTTCCAACTTGAAATATATAGTCACAAAGAATTGTTCATGACACAGAATCTGTACCAATGTCATGGACCATAAGCATCACTTGACCACTGAGTGTAGTTTGGGCTCCTCCTCGGTGCATGCTATAAGTGTTGTCATACGTCTTTCACACATTCAGTCTGTTTTTCTTCATTAGTAAAATGCAATTTTGTAGGAGGAGTTGAATCATGTAACAGGTTAAGTAAAAATATTAACATCCAATAGCACATAAATATAGCAAAATGCTCTTCTTTATAGTTATTTTTCTAGCTGACTGATGAGCTTATGGACACCGAATGGTTATTCGGAGGTAAATGTATAATTATGTTGCAATGTTTACAAGCTTTACACGTTTTCCACAGTTTGAAACATTGAATGAGCTTTTACATGAGACATTTCAGTAAGTTGTACTGTAGTCTCTCTTACAAAATAGGCTACATTTTGATGTTAATTCATGTTCATTATGTACTACAGTAGTAAACAGAAAGATATAATGGGTTCACTTGTCGCTTGAACTGAGGCGCTAAAGCGATCACGCCTGCCGCATTAAAGAGCGGCAAAACTGTATTTGAATTTTGTTACGAATTTGGCATAATTTTAAAGCTGATACTTTGTTTATTAAAAAGTAACAAAGCATTTTGCGATTAATGGACGTTGTGCACGAAATAGACTCTGTTTTCCCACACTTTTACTTGCACGTCTCCGTCATTTCGATCTCTCTCGCACTGCACAACTGAGCTGCGTTTAACAGGTGCGTCAGCGCTGCTGTTCAGCAGAGATAAGGACTGTTTGAAACTCTTTTTTCCACTAAAACTTTGATGCGCAATGTGCATCGTCTCAGTTTAATACGTGAACATAGCAAATGATGCGATCGCAAAACAATCAGGCAAAAAGGCATTACATGCAAATTTTTAAGAAATAGCATGTAAATATATATAGTCGCCAGTGGCGACCTCAGAAAAAACTCGCAAAATTAATATTTTTAGTCGCAGTCTGGAGCCCTGTAATGACTGCTGAAAATTCAGCTTTCCCACCACAAGAATAAATTACATTTTAAAATACATTAAAATAGAAAACAGTTATTTTAAATTTTAGTAATCTTTCACAACATTGCTGTTTTATTGTATTTTTGATCAAATAAATGCAGCCTCAATGAGCATAAGAAACTTCTTTCAAAACATTAAAAAATCTTACTGACCTCAAACTTTTGAATGGTAGTGCATAACATATATCATATTAATTTCAAGAAAAAAAAACAAGCTTTACCTGAACAGAACCATATGAGATCTCTCCTGACAAATATAGTGAGATAGAGAACGCCATGGGCTGCTGCATACAGCATCACGTAATATGGCCCAAGAGTTTCCTGCAGGCGGATCTCCCACTCCCTCCTGTGGAAAACATGAAGAGTAAATGTGCTGAGTATCAGAAGAAGACAAAATAAAAAAGCTGTGAAAAGCAATGGAATATCTTACCTATCCGGACACCCTTCCTGAACTCCTATGACATAGACGTCCTGTGCAAAGTCTGTGTCGGTTGGGAGCAGCAGATCATCTAGGTTGTATGGAAGACCCTGAGACCAAGAGTGAAAGCTTATGCTACTGCTGCTATGCACTTAAACAAACAAAATGACAGTATTGTTCCACACCTTCTCTCCCTGCATGTTCCATGTGGCGACGTAGATACCGAGCCGTCTCTCTGGGAAGTAGCGGTCTAGCTCTTCTGCCCCCAGCAAGGCACTGTTACCCAAAACACTGCCCTCCAGAAAGCTCCTAAAACCATAAGCAAGTACATTTTCAGGAAAACAATAAATAAGAAAAAAAGATTTGAGAAATGCTCCTTCTAGCATCTGTCACATAATGTATTCTTATAAGCAAGCAAATAACTGCATTATTTCATGAAGACAGAACAATTTTAAACTAAAGATGAGTTTACCCAAATGTTTTGATATGTGTGTGTGTGTGTGTGTGTGTGTGTGTGTGTATGTATATATATATATATATATATATATATATAATTAT
>NW_015665038.1:1354133-1360751 GCF_001515625.1 Sinocyclocheilus rhinocerous
TATATATATATATATATATAATTATAAAAAAAAACTAAAAAACAATCCAGGTGACATACAGTTATGGATACAACATTCAATATCGGATATAGTAGATAATATGGACTGGTATTTAATTGTTCATGCTCCGTTACCTTATTTTTTACCTTATTTAATTACCTCAATTAATCCATTAAAGGGGTCATATGATGTTGCTAAAAAGAACATTATTAATCTTCCCACATCGTGACGTAGATATGTGGGGGCGTGTTAGAACGAGCCGTTTTAGGTAGGCGTGGCTGACTCTTAACTTTTATAAAGAATATCTCTTTGTATTTGAGACTTTAGTCTTTGCAACTTTACAGATCTTCTTTATGCACCAAGAGCTTGTAACAGTCCAAAGAGAAAGGAAAAATTTAAATCGCATCATATGACCCCTTTAAAGTTAATCTATAATCATTAATAATTTAATAAGCCTGTTAAATGTAATCTTTAGCAAATTGTTTTTCATATTTTATGCCTAAATTTACTTGTAGCTTTGATTGTTTAGTTGTTAAGTGTTTTACTTTTTATTATTTAGAGAAAATAGTATACATTTTTAATATCAGCCATAACATGAAAGTAATTATTGGCTTATCGGTGTCTTGTGCAAGCCCATTGCTATACATATATCATGTCAACCTCAAGTAGAACATGAATGTATGTTCTCCTGATGCAGTTTGACAGTTGCTGAACTAGCATCTCACTGATCCATTAATCTCCTTTGCATTCACACTGCTTCACCGTTCCTCTCCAATCTCTCAATAAACATCCAGCTTCACTTTTCACTTCTGTAAGCAGCGACCTACTCTGGCAAACGCCTGCACTCATTCCTGCAGGAACATTAATCATGATCTACTTCCTTGTGAAACATACAATTTAATTCGTATCATGCATTCACACAAAAATGCTCACATAAGCAAAAAGGCTTGAACACTTAGGACTCTTTAGGAGGTAATCAAGATGCCACATCAGCCTGTGACCATGTGATGTTCAAGTTGAATTATGAGATCTGCTGAGTGATACCTTCAAACAGGCTGAAGAAAAGAAGAAACAAATAAAAAAGCACAAGCTTCTCACCTGTTCCTCACATCCCGGGGTCTGATGGGGTTCAGAACGCTATAGGTGGACTTCATGGAATGGACAGAGGCACTGTCTGACACCATGGTGTCCAACAGCCGGCTATCGCTCAGATTCCTCTGAAGCCTCTCCGACCGCCCCCTTCTCCCCACCGCACTGTAATCCAAACAATCCCTGTCAATCCGATTAGCTGTCCTTAAGGACGTGGAGGCTGCGCTGTTCTCCAGAGGAGGATATGTGCCACTGGTCTGCAGTGGGGACAGAATAATTCTGGACGGTTTCAAACGCTCTTTATTTGGATCACTATGCTCATTGTCAGTCTCTGAGAAGCTACCGGTCCTGAACGGTGGTGTCTCCATGGGTGGGAGATCGAGGGGATGTCCGGATGCAAGGTCTTGGCCATTTGATGAGGTGTCTTCTTTAAGCAAATCGGTGGAAGAGCCCATCTCGCCTGGGTCGGTGAGACTCTCCTGGCTGTTCCTCAATCTTCTCCCCCTCACCTTCTCTTCAAATGAGATGTTTTTACCCCCCATTCCCAATCCCACAGGCTTCGGAAGAGAGGGAGGTTGAGGCTTAAATGGACTAAGCTTGGCGTCTTTGTTATGCTCATCCTGAAGTAGACTGCTACCTTCATATGGCTTCTTGATGTCTTTGAGCTCCTCCTTGTTGCTCTTCTCTGTCCTCAGGTCTACACTTAGAACAGTAATATCTGTTTTACAAGCTGGTTCTCCTGACCTGAGTTCTGTGGGGTTAAACGGGACGATGCTGTCTCCATGCTCACTCATCCTATTGGCAGACTTGGTTTTTAGATGTAAACAAGTCCCATGATACTCAGATGATTACATCCTGTGGAGACAGCAAGGAGATTATTTTGATGACTTCTGATTAATATGTCAATAATGTCTTTCGATTATGCAATATTTTACATATTGTTCAACTAAGCGATATTCCACATCTTGCCCAATGTGTAAATGTAATATTATGTTCAGGTCTACATTGTGTAAGATGCAATGTTGCTTAAAATAAAAAAGTTAAAATACAAAGATCAGATAAAAAAAAAAAATCAAAATAATTTTAAAACAACAGAACAATTTAAATCAAAGGGTTTGTTCAATCATTTTTAAATATTGCAAGGAACCCCTTCCTTAAAGTTAAAGGCGGCTAGCTCACATATTTTCATTTGATATTACAAAATACTTTTTTCCACTTTCTTTCTATCTTTTTTTTTTTCAATCTTTCTCCAAAACCATATAATTTTGATCATATCTACCATTGCACTAAAATAAACATTATTAAAATACAACCTGGAAAATGTATTTTGTGTTATCAGCGTTTATTTTGCGAATAAAATTTCGGTGACAAGTTGCTTATGCCCCTCTATTTAAGTCACTTCATATAAAAGCATTTGCTAAATGCATAAATATAAATATTAATTTTCTTCTACTCAATATTAAAAATATCAGAGAAAACTTTTCAGGTCAATATCAATATCAAAAATAACAAATTATATAAATATTGTCCCAAAGCAGCTTTACTTGGAATACTACATTACAACACAAGAAAGATAACATACATCTTGTAAAATCTTTATAATTTACTCTAACTTGTCCTTCGACCCCCTAGCGCAATTCGGTTTGAAAAAAATGGGTTAAATTTTTTAATTCTCAGTTTGATAAATGGATTACGTTAAATAATAAATGTTTAAGTAATATTAAACTAAAACACAAACCTGGTGTTAACAGCTAAAAGGTGATGATAAGAGGAAGAATGCTTTGCAGAAACACATAAACAATTAGTTGCAGTCCTACGTTAGGCTGTATTAAAACATCAACAGATTAATAATACATTAAACATCTAACAAAATGTCTATTTAGCAAAAGACATCTATGTATTAAACAGGCGTCTTAATTAACAATATTATCAACAACAATCAATAGGCTACAACTAGCAACATTACTGTACAAACAGTAACAAAAAAACAAAAAAACTATTATTAAAAAATAAGCTCCGATCAAACGTGAACTAAGACTGAAATTCATTAATAGTGCGCTACTATTCTGATGAGTGATTCCAGCTGACTGATATCTCTGTCCCTCAAAGCGATGTTAAATTCACTGTCACACGATGGTCACTCAAAATGTAGCGTTCTTCCCTTCGCAAAGTATAAATATACATATGTGTGAAGTATAAAATTACATATTTTGAGGGTGAAGCAGCGCTCCTTTACCTCCAGCTCGCTGACGAAGCAAACTTACTTGACTTCCTTAGCAACGCCAGGCAGGCAACCAACAACTCCACAAGAGGGTGTGCTGCTGACAGTCAGCAGTAGTGCATTAAGAAACAGCGCCCGCTTGCGTTTTTAAACGCGTTTGTATTATTTACACAAACAAGTCAAGTGGTCAGTTTACAAAACTATCGACATACTATTCAGTACTGTGGAAACCAAGTGTAATGTTTTAAAAATCAGCCACTGAAAATCCTATTCTGATTATCGTGAAAGACGTACGTGTGTGTGTGTGTGTGTGTGTGTGTGTGTGTGTGTGTGTGTGCGAATATAGAAGTAGGCCTAAATGTTCTGATTATTAAACTGACCTACACTAATATCTTTATATTTTATAGCTTTATACATTTATAGCTGTTTTAATGCAGTAAATTGTATTTTGAGTGAACTCCGAAAAACAGAATGCAATTAGGCCTACAGCATTCAGTTCAGATTAATTTCCCTTAAATTGGATTATTTTTCTAATGTGTGTGTGTGTGTGTGTGTGTGTACCTGTTTTTCTATTCTGGTGGGGACTTAAACCTGAATACACACAGACTCGTGGGGACTCGTGTCACGGTGGGGACCTAAATTGAGGTCCCCACGGGTAAATAAATAATAACAAGCTAATAAATCACACAGAATGAAGTTTTTTGAAAATCTAAACGATAATACTAACCGTCAGGGCATTTTATCGTGATTTATCGTGAAACCGGTAATCGTTCTATCCCCTGTGTGTGTGTGATTGTTTTTGTGTGTTTGTTTGTGTGTGAGTGAGTGTGTGTGTGTGTGTGTGTGCGAATATAGAAGTAGGCCTAAATGTTCTGATTATTAAACTGACCTACACTAATATCTTTATATTTTATAGCTTTATACATTTATAGCTGTTTTAATGCAGTAAATTGTATTTTGAGTGAACTCCGAAAAACAGAATGCAATTAGGCCTACAGCATTCAGTTCAGATTAATTTCCCTTAAATTGGATTATTTTTCTAATGTGTGTGTGTGTGTGTGTGTGTGTACCTGTTTTTCTATTCTGGTGGGGACTTAAACCTGAATACACACAGACTCGTGGGGACTCGTGTCACGGTGGGGACCTAAATTGAGGTCCCCACGGGTAAATAAATAATAACAAGCTAATAAATCACACAGAATGAAGTTTTTTGAAAATCTAAAAATGCACAAAGTTTCCTGTGAGGGGTAGGTTTAGGGGTAGGGTTGGTGTAGGACAATAGAAAATACGGTCTGTACAGTAGAAAAACCATTACGCCTATGGAGAGTCCCCACAAGGATAGCAAACCAGACATGTGTGTGTGTGTGATTTTTCAGCTAATTTGTGAAATGTAATAAATTAATTGTAAGCTTTTCTGCAGTAATGAGCACTGTAAGTAATGCTCTACTACTTTTAGTTTGAAAAGTAATACACCAGTTAGTTAATGTAGCCTACTGGAGAACTATATATATTTTATTTTTTTTATTGCTGAACTATTTTGCTGTTTTTGCTATAAAAATTGTATTAAAGAAAGCAAAACTCTGAGTTTTGACTTAAAAAGATCATATTATTTTAAAGTTGAATTCATCATGCAAGTCTTGTAAGTTTGAAAGTTTACACAAATGTAAGAATATATTGGCCTATATATATATATATTATTATTATTATTATTATTATTATTATTAAATTGTTTATTGCAATTAAGAAGCAGCACTGAACTGAAATATATGAATCCATATAGAATTGACTTACTGACTGTGGAAGAACTGGACTGGCGTGCAAAAAAGCCCGGCCCTGAACCACACTGCACTTTGGGATGAAGTGAAAGGGCGAGCCATACCCCATCATTCAATGGCAAATCATGACCCCCGCGATGCTCTTATGTCTGGATGGGAGCAGATCCCTGCATCCATGATCCAGTAGCTCATTAAACTATAGCCACATTTGGGTTTGGTGTTTGAAAGACACAGACCACATACTTTTAGCCATGCATGAAATGAATCTTAGTAAAAAGGATTTAATTAGTTCAAATAATTACAAAATAGGTATCACTTAAACTTTTGCTGTAAACATATACAAGGATGATCAGGGCTAGTAGTCATATGGGAAAGTTTACACAAGTGTAAGAATATATACTGTATATATATATATATATTTATATATTTTTTTACATTTGTGTAAACTTTCCCATATAACTACTAGCCCTGATCATATGTATATATTACTTTTAAGTATATCTCCATCAAAATATTGCAAGGATAGGCCAAATATACCTTTTTTGTAGTATATATTTTTTATTTTTATGTAGTAAATGTAGACTGATAATATACTCTCTTACATATCTCTTGTTTAGCTTAAAAGATCTATGTAATTGAACACTTTTGTTTTGTTTCATAATTGCTTTCTTGCTTAGGCCTACATCCTGCTAGAGAGTCTACAAAAGGCTGGGTGTTCTGTGAACTGCATAATTTTTTTTCTCTGCCACAGGTGAATGAACTGAATATCACTGACACCATTACAGCACATTCGATTTTTGATAGCAAAAGGACTCCAAAATGTCAGAAAAAAAAACAACAACAAAATCACAGATTTGGAAAAGGATCACCCCCTCCTAAAAATGACTTGTAAACTCAATCAGGTGTAGCTAATCACCTTCTCAATGGCACACAAAGACATTTGACTTTCAATTGTGAGCAGTTGTGGTCATTTTGATTAGCTCAGCATGTAAAGAGCTTCCTGGAGCATTTCAATCCTTGGTAGTGCAACTGAAGCAAACAATCAACTATGGGTGGCAAGGCACAGTCAAAAGATCTCTGGAATAAAGTTGTGGACAGGCACAAGTCAGGAGATGGATACAAATATAAAAAAAATCAAAGGCTTTATCAATGCCTAGAAGCACAGTAAAGTCTATTATTAAGAGGTGGAAGGTATTTGGTACAACACAGACCCTCCCAGGATCAGGATTTCACTCCAAACTGGATGAAAGAGCCAGGAGGAAACGGCTCAGAGAGGCCTACAACAACTCTGAAGGAGTTGCAGGAATTTATGACAAGGAGTGGTCATTGTGTGCATGTGACAACAATATTACAAATTCTCCACAAATGTGGCTTGTATGGGAGGGGTGCAAGAAAAAAGCCACTCCTCAAGAAAAGCCACATGCAGTGACAACTGAGCTTTGCCAAAACGCACCTTGAAGATTCTGAGGCAGATGAGACTACAATGTAATTATCTGGCCTCAACACCAAACGATATGTCTGGCGGAAATCCAA
>NW_015665038.1:1360821-1439670 GCF_001515625.1 Sinocyclocheilus rhinocerous
AATATCCTGTTATGGGGGTGTTTCTCTGCAGCAGGGACTGGAGCACTTGTCAGGATAGAAGGAAAAATGGATGGGGCAAAATACGGTCTAATTCTTGAGGAAAATCTGCTGCCCTCTGCCAGAAAGTTGTCAATGGGAAGAGGTTTACCTTCCAACATAATGACCCAAAGCACACAGCAAACTGAGCACACAGTGGTTGAAGGAGGAAAAGGTGAATTTCCTGCATGGCCTAGTCAGAGCCCAGACTTAAACCCCATTGAAAATCTGTGGAATGACTTGAAGACTGCAGTCCACAAAACGTCACCATCAAATTTAACTGAACTCGAGCAGTTCTGCAAAGAAGAGTGGGCAAATATGGCTAGTCTAGATGTGCAAAGTAAGTAGAGGTAGAGACAAATCCCAACAGACTAAAGGCTGTACTTAAAGCAAAAGGTGGTTCAACAAAATACTTACTCAAGGGGGTGATCCTTCTTCCAACTAAGTGATTCTGTTTTTTATTTTGTTCTGACATGTTGGTGTTATATCTTTCACTTGGATGTTATAAGTTGCACTGAGTAAATACAGCTGGATAAAACAAAAACTGTGTCCATCTTCATTTAAGTCTGCAAAGCAACAAAGTGTGATTATTTTAAATGGGGGTGATTCTTTTCTACACTGTAAAAAAAATTCCATAAAATTTATGGTAAAAAACCGGCAGCTGTGGTTGCCGGAATTTTACCGTAAAAAATACGGTAGCAACGTTTTAGGTTTTACTGTTTTAACTTAAATTTACAGTTAAATACTGTAATTTCATTAACTGATATAATGTTAATATACCAACCTATTGAAGTACTGAAATCTGTTTTGTACCTTTGTAATACACTGATAACCACCAAATCCAGGTGGTGATGAGAAAGTCACATGATGAAACAAAGCCCATCACAAGCAGCTTTTAAATAATAACATATACAGAAGGTGCACAGTGTGATTCACACAAACACTAAACACCATCATGGCAACACACATTAAACTTAAATAATGCAATAAACATTAATTTAACAACATTAGGTGTAACACACAACCCTAATATACAAAACTGATAAGAAAAAACTAAAAAGAAACATAGTTATTTCAACAAAAAAACATCAAATTTAAAATGTAATCCAATACATGTAATGTCCAATACAGTTTTTCACCGTATATAGTAGGGGAATTTACCGTTAACCATTTAACAGGATTTTACTGTAGCATTTTTACAGTCTTTTACCGTTAAATTCACGGTCATTTTTTACAGTGTATATAAAGTGGCCATTCTGGCAAGGCGTTATATATGACAAGTAAAAACGAATTAACTAATGAAAAAAGTTTACTAACAACAGTCACAATTGGTGCTAGTGCATATTAAGACAATAAAACAAGGAATTTATAAACTTTTGAAAATGATTTAAAAATTGATTTAATATAATTTAAAAATAAATTGCACAGTGCTCATTCAATAAATGCACAGCTAAACAGATGAGTTTTGAGTCTAGATTTAAATGTGACTAATGTTTTAGCACATCTGATCTCTTCTGGAAGCTGATTCCAACTGCGGGCGGCATAATAACTAAAAGCGGACTCCTCTTGTTTTGTGTGAACCCTTGGTATTTCTAACTGACTCGATCCTAATGATCTGAGTGGTCTGTTAGGTTTATATTCAGTGAACATATCTGCGTGTATTAAGCGTGTATATGACTGAGTCTCATTGTGTATTGCTGTTGTGTTTCAGGTTGTCGGGCTGGGAAACCCTGGCATGAATGGCTCTCGGCATTCATCGTTTGGGAGCACCGTATAGCTGGAGATCTGACCGACAGGTTTCAGGGGAGGTCATTGTAACACATCTTCAAGATATCCAGTTGGTTCCTCTTCGACCCAAGTTGCTCATGAATGTCAATGGTGTGAATGTGGCAAAAGCAGGTGAGACGCATTGTATCGTGCTATAATAACACTGTAATACTTTTCCACCCGCCTCATTTTAATCCTTGGATATCTGAATTTAATTTCTTCTTTATTTTAATAAATTTTTCCCCAGCTAGCAAATATTTAATTTCACCCGAACATATTCTCTTGATTCACGATGTGCTTGACAAACCACTTGGAAAGTTTGGCATTAAACATGGTTGAAGTGCAAGATGAATGAAAACTTTTCATCATATTTTTGTATTGATAACTTTTCTTTTATCTTAATATGTATGTTGAGTTCATTGGGGATTGATCCATATTTCCTTCATCTCAGGGGTCACAATGGCGTAAAATCATGTGCAGACTGCCTTCACGCTGATGTAAGTTAGCAAATATCTTATAGAGCATCACTACATCAGCTGTAGTGGTTTGTTGTAGAAATTCATTATACCAACACATGTTGATTGTTCCCGCAGGTGATGCCACGCTGCGTGTTGGTATTGGGCGACCATTGGGTGAAACGCCTGTCGACCGTTATGTTTTGGGACGTTTTTCACAAGAGGAACAAAATGTTTTAGACACTGTCATGAAGCAGAGTGTAGATGTACTATTGACATATATCACAGACTCGCAACCCCAGACTTCACCAGCAGAGGGAAGAAGAGCGTCACGCAAGAATAAAGCCAGGACACTTTCACCGCCTCAGGACACCACAGAAGAGCAGAAACAGAGCTGACCTAAAACGGTTAAGAACAGAAAATGATTATACAGTACATAAAATATAGTGCAATCAGTTAGGACAATGCACAGTGTTCATTCAATAAATGTGCATCTAAACAGATGAGTTTTGAGTCTGCATTTAAATGTGACTAATGTTTTAGCACATCTGATCTCTTCTGGAAGCTGATTCCAACTGCGGGCGGCATAATAACTAAAAGCGGACTCCTCTTGTTTTGTGTGAACCCTTGGTATTTCTAACTGACTCGATCCTAATGATCTGAGTGGTCTGTTAGGTTTATATTCAGTGAACATATCTGCGTGTATTAAGCGTGTATATGACTGAGTCTCATTGTGTATTGCTGTTGTGTTTCAGGTTGTCGGGCTGGGAAACCCTGGCATGAATGGCTCTCGGCATTCATCGTTTGGGAGCACCGTATAGCTGGAGATCTGACCGACAGGTTTCAGGGGAGGTCATTGTAACACATCTTCAAGATATCCAGTTGGTTCCTCTTCGACCCAAGTTGCTCATGAATGTCAATGGTGTGAATGTGGCAAAAGCAGGTGAGACGCATTGTATCGTGCTATAATAACACTGTAATACTTTTCCACCCGCCTCATTTTAATCCTTGGATATCTGAATTTAATTTCTTCTTTATTTTAATAAATTTTTCCCCAGCTAGCAAATATTTAATTTCACCCGAACATATTCTCTTGATTCACGATGTGCTTGACAAACCACTTGGAAAGTTTGGCATTAAACATGGTTGAAGTGCAAGATGAATGAAAACTTTTCATCATATTTTTGTATTGATAACTTTTCTTTTATCTTAATATGTATGTTGAGTTCATTGGGGATTGATCCATATTTCCTTCATCTCAGGGGTCACAATGGCGTAAAATCATGTGCAGACTGCCTTCACGCTGATGTAAGTTAGCAAATATCTTATAGAGCATCACTACATCAGCTGTAGTGGTTTGTTGTAGAAATTCATTATACCAACACATGTTGATTGTTCCCGCAGGTGATGCCACGCTGCGTGTTGGTATTGGGCGACCATTGGGTGAAACGCCTGTCGACCGTTATGTTTTGGGACGTTTTTCACAAGAGGAACAAAATGTTTTAGACACTGTCATGAAGCAGAGTGTAGATGTACTATTGACATATATCACAGACTCGCAACCCCAGACTTCACCAGCAGAGGGAAGAAGAGCGTCACGCAAGAATAAAGCCAGGACACTTTCACCGCCTCAGGACACCACAGAAGAGCAGAAACAGAGCTGACCTTCTGTTACTACTACACATGAGATGTTTGATTACTGTATTTCTTTTGTGAAGGAGTTGAGTTTTATGATGCCATGTTTAGATCCCAAGAAGAGGGAAGGACATTGTCATGAGGGACAAAACCAAAACTGACATCAATGCATAATAATGTTTGATAATTCTGTACTAAATGAGTTGAGCTTTGTTAGGTCTCTGCCATATTTTAAAGTTTAGTGTATTGGGAGGCAGCAGCCTGCATTACATGCTGTATTGTAGTATCTATAACAGGTTTTCCTAAATTTGGGTGCAAACCCCTAGAGGTTCCTGGAGGAACTGCAGACGTTTCATTCAATTGTAATAGAAATGCAAATGCTTTAAAGGGATAGTTCATCCAAAAATGAAAATTTGATGTTTATCTGCTTGCCCCCAGGGCATCCAAGATGTAGGTGACTTTGTTTCTTCAGTAGAACACATATGATGATTTTTAACTTTAACCGTTGCAGTCTATCAGTCGTATAATGCATGGCAATGGTAACAAAATCTATGAGAGTAAAAAAAACATGCACAGACAAATCCAAATTAAACCCTGCGGCTCGTGACGACACATTGATGTCCTAAGACACGAAACGATCGGTTTGTGCCAGAAACCGAACAGTATTTATATCATTTTTTACCTCTAATACACCACTATGTCCAACTGCCTTGAGCGCGCGCACAACACACCCATTAACGTAAACTACGCCAGAGCGCGTACACACCTCACGCACCGGATGCCATGCGCGCGCCCAAAGACAGTTGGACATAGTGCTGTATTAGAGGTAAAAAAATGATATAAATACTGTTCGGTTTCTGGCACAAACCGATCGTTTTGTGTCTTAGGACATCAGTGTGTCGTCACGAGCCACAAGGTTTAATTTGGATTTGTCTGTGCATGTTTTTTTTACTCTGATAGATTTTGTTACCATTGCCATGCTTTATACGACTGATAGACTGCAACGATTAAAGTTAAAAATCATCATACGTGTTCTACTGAAGAAACAAAGTCACCTACGTCTTGGATGCCCCGGGGGTAAGCAGATAAACATCAAATTTTCATTTTTGGGTGAACTATCCCTTAAAGTAAAAATTTATGAATGAATCATTAAAATATAATAACCATAAAAAAATAAACAACAGAAATATTTGGCAAGTGAACAGAAGAATTCAATAAATTTTGAAAGGTTATATTACCTCAAATATCAGTGTGTTTCATGTAAATAGGTGTCAATATGACAAAACAGTTTGGAAACCCCTGGTTTAAAACCTGGACAACACTCACCTCATTATGATACACATAGTGTCATTTCACATGACTGGGTGTTTTTTAATTAATTCATTTCATTATATTGTGGTATTTTCCCCATTATGTTCGGCCAGAGGCTTCCAAACATTTCTGATATTCAGAGAACTGTGTTTATTCAGAAATGTATTCTTAAATATTTAATATGAGAATGCACTAAAAATGTGTAGTTTAATCTATTTTTTGTTCCTTCTTTTATAAGTCACTATGGACCAAAGTGTCTGCTAAATACAGAAATGTAAATGTTAAGCTTGCAAAAAAAAAAAAAAAAACGTTTTAAAGAAACATGACAAAACGAATTACGTAGCTCGAGTTCTGCTGTCATCAAAGCAAAACAGGCAAAAATGTGAAATTTAATTTTTCAATTAAACTTTTCATTTAAATTATTATGCATATAATTTGCTATGAAAAATGCTGCATGAAATTCTAAATAAAAGCGTTTTGGACCCGATTACAGTGATACCATTATTATAAATACATAATTTCATACATTAATATAAATGTAATAAAGACTGTATTCACTTAAGTAGACATTTTATTGCATCCCAACAACATGAACAAAAGTTTTGTAGTTCTGAAAGAATTACTTGTTTCGTTACTAAATTAACAAATGCTGAATGAACACTCAATCGACAAAACACATGATCAATGCAACTCAAATGCAGCAACACATATATTATACAATGCATAAGGAGTCTGTTTCATATCTTTCTGCCAGCATGTTATTAGGCTGTCTAGGCAAAACGTTTTATTATACGTAAAAAATTTCATAATTTTTCATTGGGCTCAGCACAATTATGAACCCATTCATGTAATCAACACTATAGCTGATTAAAAAGATAAAATTATCAAATAATATTATTATAATAATAATTTGTAATCTGAACCAGTGCTGTTTGGAGATTTCATTCTCCACAGATGTGGAGCATCCAAATCAAAGCTGCACCATTTCCATCAATACTAAAAAAATACTTCAAAGACGGTATCGCTTGTGGCAGATTTTCAACATTCCAGCTACGCTGACAAATACGCTTTCCCTGAGCTATCCTTCACAATGGACCATTCCCAGCTGCTCTGAATGGTCAGGATTTCTTGGTCCACTCTCAGCTCCAACAATACTTAAGGTCAGAGGTTACTGGCACGGCTGGACACACAGCTCACACAAAAGTGCAAATTTATTCAGGGTAATGTTCTAAGCCTCCTAGGGGGTCTTCCCTGTTTTACAAAAATATTTTAAGTAACACACAATGCCTAAATTAGATCTCAGTAACTAAAAGTCATTTTACACTGAGTATTTTCTTTAGTAGTTTTTATTTTTAATGTTTCAAACTCACAGTTCAGAACCCTCTTAAATGCGATCATTTTTGTGAATTGTCTTTCAAACCTATTTTTGATAGTTTTTTTTTTACAAATATTGCTATAAAATTGTATGATTTATTAATCACGGTATTTGTTGGCCAAAAAGTGGTTTGATATTTTTGTTACCTTTAATATTATATTGTTAAAAATGAGTTTTGTCTCCCAATTGTTTGACTGTTTAAATAAAAGCCTAAAATGATAAGCCTGAATTTTTTCCCCCTGCGCAATACCAATGTAAATGTTCAATAGATTTTTTGTAGTCAAGATTTTAAGGTATGTGGCTTTACAGAAATGAACTTTCAAAATTACACCTACCTTGAAAAATAGTCTCTATAAAAAGTGTGACAAATAAAGGTCAAAAATAAGTTTTAAATTAGAAAATAAAGTCACACGAATGAAAACACTTCTAACGCAATTGATATTTGACTATACTTGAGTGTTTTCAGCCTGTAAAACCACTTTATGAAGTGTTATTGAACGATTCCTTTGTGGTAAAGTGCCAGGTGATCCCTTACACGAGTGGCTTTTGAGAGAAGGGAAACGTCATCGAGGACACGATACGTAATGGCTCTGTAGACACTGCTGGATTGTAATTGCAATGGGCAAAAAATAGAGTGTTGTGTCTTTAAGAGGTTGCTGGTCCCAGCGCAGCTGCTGGTCACTACGCCGATTGAGACAGTGGATACTCATCCCCTTCTCACCACAATGGCCATTTATCACTCACTGGTGCGTTATTCAAATCTCGTACCAAGCGGCCACCGACCCCACTCTCGCCTCGCCGTTTATTTAGAAAGCTGCGCAGTTGTCACGCGAGCCTCGCGCATCCTTGAGCCAGAAACGCCGCCAGTGTGTTTTGCTCCTCATTTACAACAGTCTTCTGGATGGGAGTGATGAAAGGCTATGTATAAATGAATTTCGACCCTCACTAACATGCATTGTGAGGGTCACGCGTATCGTGTCTTGAACACGCCGAAGAACTTTATTTATTCTGCGCATTGAAGTTGGAGATTCGTACGTTGCACCGCGGAACGAGACCTCTGGAGGAATTTGACGCACATCAGGATGTTTCTCTTTTTTTGCTCGTTTTTAGCTCTTCCATACTTGATCCGAAACGTCTCGCAGGTGCAGACATGGCGAATCGCTGCCTCGGTGCCTTCTGAAGAAAGTGTCTCGTGATGGTGCAGCACACCTCCTAATGATTCGCGACCACCTCGACAGAGCAGCACATTCCTCGATTATTTCCGAGGGAAATTTTGTGAATTAAAAAATGGTAATTTTTTTATTACACCGGAACGAATTAATTGATGATATTTTATGATTTATTTGATTAATCTCAGCCTTATTTTCCCGGTAAGACCTGATTTTAATTTGCCGTTATTATTTTAGTAACCGAAAAAACAGCTGTGGAAATATGCTATTGTTTTTGGTAAAAGAACATACAGTCTTAAAGCAACATTCCAGGCTTAGACGGACAGTGGGATATTGAGCGTCAATTTTGTCCCGTGCTATTCTGACATTTCTCTAGATAACGAAAAAAAGTGGACCGAAAAATATTATGATCTAATTTCACCGCCGAGGAATTTATGAAATACAGCCGATATTTTGAAAGACTGCACGCCTGAATTATGTGAAGAAAAAAAACAATGTGCATCAAGGCCTTTTCCCACTGAAGAGCAGAAACGCACGAGGACCCAAACGCATGGATCCTATACAGTAAAATATTCACACAGTTGTGCTGTTTATGGAAATATGAGCTCAAGCAGTTGATTGTCCAAACGCAATTCTTGTGAAATGTCAAGCGATCAGTCGAGAATTGTGCCTGGACATCTGTTGCTGGAGGCTCCCACGCGTCTCCAATCAGCATCTCTATCAGTGGGGTTTATTAATAGGCTATTATTGTTTTTAAAATAACGAAGAGCTGTTTAAAGTTGACGCTTTAAAATGCAATGTTGAAGAAAACAGTTTAGAGTTGATTTTAATAGGCATTCAATTCTAATCAATTAAAAATATGTGTGTTGTTTTTCGTTATCATGCGGTAATGTGTTGAATTATCAATAGAAAATGGTTTAGCTTGAACGTTAAATTCATGACACGTAAAAACGGCATAAAATGATGTATATGATTAATTGTTTGTTTTACTATTATAGCTACGTTTTAATTTCACATCAGATTTATGTTTGTTAGGTTTGTTTTGATTGGACCTTTTACATAACATATCTTAAATTTAACCTAAGATACTGTAAATTCAGCAATATATCATAAGATGTTTTTTTTAAGTAATATAATACATATTTGTCACAAAAATAGATTTTACCTCTATAATTATATGCATTTTTGTTTAGTAGAGCAGAACGAAAAATGTTTATCAAAGTAATGTGTTAATCAATTGAATTGTCGATTGAGCTTAAGTTTGTATTTGTGACTGTATTGTTTCTGTTAGACTCGTTTAAAATGAGTTAACGGGATTTTACGATTTTGTCAGATTTCTTCTCAGTGTTTGAGGTGTCTGCTACAGACTTTAGGATAACAAGGAAATGGCGTGTTAATCCAATAGGATTAAACAAGATTAGATTTACACACAGGTCAGGTCTTTTGATCTTTTAAAATCAGCACGAGCAGAGCATTAAAAGAATACATAGTTGTTGTCCATTTGCATTAGACTTTCATTTTTTTTTCACTTTCCATATGAGATCTGTGCATTTGTTCAACTGCTGAAATGCATTTTTGAAAAGCTAGTACAATACGTTAAATAGTTTAAGGGTAATTTAAACCGTTTTCTTAGATTTGGTTCCATAACGTTACAATGAAAAATTCATAAATATCATAGCAATATTTTCTTGTTTATTGTAAGACCTTTTAAAAAGGACACTTGACATTAAAATAAGTAAAAATAAAATATAAAAAATAATAAAATTCTCAAAACAGTTTAAATAGAAAATAAAATATAGGTTTTGTTTATAAAAAAATAAAACTTGTAGCAGCCATGGACTGCTCTATTCCTAATAGTCATAATTTAGAAAAATCCCTAATATTATAGCCTACATATTAGCCTGTTCAGCACAAGTACTTTTTTTTATTTTTATTAATTCAGTAGTTCTTTAGTAAAGCATTTCTTCTAGTGCAGATGTGTTTATTTCAATCTTTCCACTGAAATTGATGAAATTCTTCTGCTACAATGAATGCCTGCTAAACATAAATAATCTCATTTAAATTGTTACAAAATCATAAACGGTTTCTTATATCTGAATGAATTCCATTGGTCCTAAAGACACTCCTGACTCTCCTTGCACTGCTGTGTGAGGTTTACGTCCCTAGTTTCAGAATAGAGTCACTGAGCTGATATGAAAGACTATATGTTAGTGGAATTTGCACTTATCATTGCAACTCACATGGAAGCAAATGAGGCCATACATCATGTGGAGGGAAGACTTGACAGTGTCAGCATCAGAGTCTTAGTAAGTTAGAGGATTATCAATCATTTTAAGATTGCAAAGACGGACAGATTTTGGACAGACATTTTCTTATAGATCATCCAGAGGCCCATGTCCCCCACTGACCACACAGAGGCCAAGGGCATCCCTGGTGCCCCCTCCAACCCTCTCCCAGCATTCCCCCCTCCTCTCGCTCTTTGTTCACCTGTTGTCCTGGAGACTCCATTGCTGCGGTAACCACCCATTGTTTGGGTGAGAACAGAGATGAAGAGACACACAGTCCACAAGTAATCTCACAAGAGCATGATATGATGCAAATATTGACTTTTGAAATCGGGATGACAGAAAGTGAAATGCATTTGCGTAATTAACATCTTAAACGTTTAGTATGATAAAACCGCACTCTAAAAAGACATTCAGGGGACCCGTTACCACAACCTAAAGAAATGCATGCATGCATGCATAAAGAAAAAAATTTGAATTTATTGATTTACTTAAACCTTGCAAACAAGTTGCAAACATTACTTTGATGAATTCTGGTGACACAAACTTGATCATTACATCAATAAACTTAATACTGTGTGTAAGTTAAACTGAAATCTCGGCGTTAACTGATTTTATTTTATTTTTTTGCAAGGTTCTCTCTAAGTTATGTACAAATGTTCTTTCAGTAACCTTAATAGATTGTTCAAAGTTATGAGGTCTTTAATAACATTCTCATGCTGTTAGCACATAACAGAATGTTAGCACATAAACATTATTTATATATTGTTCATGGAATGTTGGATGTTCATATAAAGTTAATAAAATATTAATAAGTGCTACTTGTCTCTGAACGTTCAGACAACATACAAAAGTAATGTTCCCATAATGTTTGCAAAATTCTAAAATGGAGCGTTCCCTTAATGTTTTTGCTTTGCCAAGAAAAACATTTTTTAAAAGGTACATTTTTGAACATTTAGAGTACATTCAGAAATAATGTTTTCATAACTTAATGGGAACATTAGCAGCACAGTTATTTAGCACGTTCACTAAAATTAAAAGAATAAATAAATATCTGAAATAAAATAAAATATATATAATTTTTTTTATTTCAGCTATAGCTGCCAAATCAATATTTCACATTACAATTTAGTTTAACTTGATGCACTAAAATAATTAAAACTGAAATAAAAATTTATAAAAACTATAAGGGCATCTATTAATAAACAAACCCTAAACTACTAAAAATGACAACAACACACAACAAAGTTACTAAAACTTTACCTGAAATGAAAATATAAAACTAAAAACAGATTAAAAATGAATAAAACTATAATCTCAATGATACTAAAATAACATTGAGCAAAACATTCTTAGAACACAATTTTGTTAGCTGGGATGCTTAGCACAAAGAGTATAAATGTTGAAATTAATTGTTATTTAGTGTGTACTTTAAAAACCTGTTTAATGCTGTTGTGTCTGATATTTTTAATATTAAAATATTAAAAGTGTTTCTGTTGAAGTGGTAAATATCTTACTTGTTCATTAAATTTACATGCTAAATAAATTACATTTAGAATGTGTTATGCTAGCTGTTGATTTTAACTGAAATAGATATGATTAATTCGTTCTGGGATCACCACTCAACTAATTTTTTTTGAGTAATGAACATAAAACTTTTTTTTATGCTACAAATGAAGTTTGTTGATTAAGTATCATTTCACGAGAAGCTGTCGTAACTCAAAAAAATTGATGCAAACTGTTGTGTTAATTGTATTTTTGTTGTTGAGCCAAACCATTTGTTTTTAGGTTGTGAATTTCTAATATTAGAACACTGTTTAGCATATTGTTAATAACGTCAGTATAAGAAACAACCACACAAAACACAACCGAGTAACGGATGCACAGCCACACAGCTGAGGCAAAAAGTTGGTTTAGCCGAGCGTCTCAGCTGAATGCACCTCAAAAGGACTTTGCTCAGTGTGCTGATTGTTTTTCATCTGTGGGCCACACAAGGCCCGCCGCATCCTCCGCTAACTCCGGCCTGACCCGGGCCATGCAGATGAAAGCCTCATCAGCACTGTGGCTGGCCACATTTACAAGTGAAAGACAGCCAATAATGGGGTGGTTAAAGAGAAAATGAGGAGACAGAGGGGCGCTCACAGATGTTGAGGGGGGGTGGGTGGGGGGGTCATTGTAGCCAGGCCAGAGGGGACCAAGGGGGTGATGTTGTGCCGTTTTAGATCTGATTTAGGACAGAATGGAGAGGTGTCCGAAGGGGCCAGTGGCCAAGCGAGGGCAGCCACCTTGGAGAGCGTGTGAACGGGAGCACAGGGGTCAAGCTAAGAGCAGAGGTTTGGGGGAGGGAGGTGGGTCAGACTGTTATTATCCTGTTGCTTTTTGTAACAGTTGAAAATCCTTCCTTTGACACCACCAAAGGTGAGGGCCTTGTCGCTACACTTCCTCTTGGAATACTGGGATGAGACAGATAAAGTCATCAAAGTGGGTATTAGTGCTTTGTGTGCAGGTGAAATGGTAAGGAAAGCTTTGAGAGCTTATCCACTAAAATTCAACATGGTCTCAAAGGGCTTAATGTCCAGCTCACAGTCACTGTGTCCTTCAACAGACCACCTAACACCTGCTAACAGTTCCTGCTGAGAAACATTTAATATCCTTTGGTAAGTGGAGGAAGACAGGCTGTCAGAGGGAGTTGGGGGGCTTTGTTTCATTCTGTCCATGTTCAACAGTTACGTGTTCACACAGTCAGGGACTTGGAATGATCATAAACAGGGTTGGAAATATATGAAAAGCGCAGTTTAACTCATGATACACAAGACAATAAGTGAAAAATGATTGTGTGGATTTCAAAGGGCAAATGCACAAGTTAATAAAATGATTTCTGACAAAAACTTGATTTTATTGTTATGCCTTTGATGTGCAGTTATGAAGTGCACCTTCATTTCATTTTGAATTACTGTACGTTTCAATTTAAATAAAAAAAGACAATACAAACTACAAACACTGTTAAGACGGATATGGCTGATCAATGAATAGAAAATGCATGAAGAAAATAGTTTAACCTTTAAAACATTATTTACATTGCATTGCAAACTATTCTAAATTAATGTACCAAATAACTGTACAATGTAAATAACAATTAATAACACTGGAATTGGATACGGTTAGATTCCATTTCTATTTAGATCAGGGCACTTCAAGAATAAATTATCTTTTATTTTCCCTTTAGTGTTTTAAATTAAATAAAGGAACTGAATGTTTGTTCTAACCATTTTAGACTTTATATAGGAAGGACAAAGAAAAAAAAAAAGGTAAGAATAAGAAAACAGAATTGTGTATTAAATTATTTCTTTACTTTGATGTGGTACCACAAAATATTTTCACTGATTTTATTTTCATAAGGTTCACTCAAAAATGGAAATTAGGTCATCGTTCACTCTCCCTCATGTTGTTGCAAAGCTGTATGACTTCCTGCTGAAAAAAATAAATAAATAAGAATTTTGGTAACAAAAAAGGCACTTATCAAAATATCTTCTTTTTCGTCTGGAATGACATGAGGGTGAGCAAATGATGACAAAATTACAATTTTGGGTGAACTGTTGCTTTAAGACATCCTTATTTACATTGTACTGAAAGACTGAAAGAGCTGTAGAAACTTACTGATTTGTCTGGTTTAAAAAGAGTAACTATTTAAATACTAAAATAAAGCTATTATACATCATTTACATATTTAATACGATTTTTAAAAATGGAAAAAACAATAATGTTATTGTGGGACAAAAAAAAAAACTTGCTTCAAGTAGGCACTGCTGCCACCCTGTGGTCGGCATCAAAAATACAGCACTTAGTTCCATTTTTAAATTAATATCCCATGATAAAATAAAGTTCTGAGACCACGTCATTTGTAGTTACCTGCACACTGAAACTGAGGGTGTTGTAGGTTGTTTCAGTGGCCCAGAGAACTGAGGCCGGCTCTGTGAATCTGTCCTTTTTATTAACTAGCAACAGACTTATTCCTGCTTGATTAAAACCAGCAAAGCCAGAGCTAGCAATATTTATCGCACCCTGCTCATTCTTCATCAGAATTCATCTATATGGATGAAACATACAAGTGTCCCCAAATTCCAAATTCAGGCAGCTTTACTCTGTAGTTCCTTCACCCAAAGAGCTCTGAGTTGCTGTTAAGTTCCTTAAGGGATTTTACTTTGACCCTCAAAGGAACAGGTTAACTTTTGCAGGTACTAATTTGCAGCCAGTGCTGGAGAAGTATTGGCTGTCATTTGGTGTGTAAGTAATGGCGCCTCCTACCGACAAAGCCACATCTGCACGCTGACACTCCCCACGCTGGCAGAGCTCCCGCTGGGCACAGCGCTCCACGTGGCGCCGCAGCAAGGGAAGAAAAGGCACAAAACGAGTGATAAGCTTTTCTGTAATTATTCTGGAGTGGTAGAACCCACCTGGGAAACAAAGTTCACCCACAGATTAGATTGACTTAACAAAGGAAAATTGTGCAACATATATTAAGTACTAAGGTTAGCAGCTACTATTAACATGATTAAAATGAAGGTCTACGACACTCACTGTTCTTGTTGTTGTACACTGCATCAGCAATACTGTCCTCCAGCTCTTTAGGGAGAATGTCCTCTCGATCTCTACCTGCCTGACGGCTCTCCAGCGCAACCTTGTTAATTACCTCCTGACCTACAGTACTGAAAAAAAAAACATCTGTCCCTCCATGGATAGTCCAAGTAACCAAAACTTGATCCAAAAAAGGTCATAAAGTCATTGTAAAGGAAATCCATATGAATCGAGTAATTTAATACAAAGCGACTATATCTCTTTTGAATTAAAACGCTCAAATCATATGGATTCGTTTTACAAAGCCTATATGATGTTTTTGGATCTCCTAAATTTTGGTTACCTGGACTTTCAATGGAGGGACAGAAATCTCTCAGATTGATCAAGATTATCCAAAGCCATGAGGGTTTGGATCGACACGAAGCTGAGGACATGATGACAGAATTGTTTGGACTATCCCTTTAATACTTGAAATTTCTTGCTTTAGGGCTGCAACAAACAATTATTTTGATAATCGATAAATCTAACGATTATTGGAACGATTAATCATCGATTATTTCACTGATTAATCAGTAGACATTTATTGATTATTCAGCTTTTGCAATTAGTTAAAATATTTAGTTATACATATTCTAACAAATAAATGAAGGTAATCACTTCAGCTTTTGAAAGTCATATGCAATTACAATTATACAATTAATTTATACAAATAAATATATTTGGAACACAAAATGAGATGGCAGAGAAACTCTCTTATTCACCATTTAATTAGCTATATGAAAAAGTAACTGAATGACACATTCTGCCTAACATCTCCTTTTGTAAGTCATACGGATAAGAAACAAAATAAAGGTAAGTGATAAGGCGTTTTATTTTTTGATAAACTATTTTATTCACAACATAATCTCATAGAGTGAAATATTTCAAGCCTTTATTTCTTGAAATTTTGATGATTATGGCTTACAGATAATGAAAACCCAAAGTTCAGTGTCTCAGAAAATTAGAATATTAAATAAGATCAATAAAAAAAGGATATTTTAAACAGAAATGTCAGGCTTCTGAAAAGTATGTTCTTCGCCACAATAAAAGACCAGTGTGTAAAACTCGCGGACGTATTTTAAAGATTCTATGCCGCGAACTTTAAATATCTCACATACTTTTGAAAATCCAGCGTTTAGTTGATCCTGATAAGCACTCGTCGTCACAGTTGTAAACACGACGGCTTTCTTCTTTCGCGAGCGGGTTTGGCGTCACGGCATCTTTGTTTCCAGGCAGAACGTTAAAGAACGCGACACACACGTCTCCCGGAAATCCTGTATAATTCAACCAATCCGATGACGACTTTGAAACTCCTGAAGTGTTTCCACTTTTGTGTGCCATATGCAATGCATCAGACGTTCAGCCAACGGTCCGTGGGCGTGACGTCTGAGGCTGAGACTAGCTCCACACTGGAGAGCCGTTTTATAACAGCAAATCAAGTTGTAATTCTAACTGAAAGCGACACTGACTGGTTTTTCATGTTTAATACTGTAAAGCTGCTTGATTTAAGGCTATCTATTGTATAAAGTACTAAGTTATATAAATAAACGTGACATGACTGGACTTTACTGGAGTACTAAACTGCAGAGCTCGTATAACATCCACATCGCTGTAATCAGATGCGTTCTTAACTGCTGCTTTCACACTGCTGTTAGTTTTTGTTGTGTTTATTTTGTTATTGAGAGGAAAGTGTGCAGCATATATTTACATAATCATCCAAACGCCGCTCAGCAGCTTCAGGTTTGGCTGCGTTTGCTATGAACTGAAGCGCTGTGTCTTCTTCTTTTGAATTGCATCCAGGAGGGCTGAATTACTGTCTTGCGCTACAGCGCCACACTGGTCAAACCACATTATTGCAGGTTCTTACATTAGGTCATATGAGATCAAACGACTAGTCAACAATTTTTTATTGTCAATGGTGTCGATAATGTCGACTAATCATTTCAGCCCTACCTTGCTTTGACATTTTATATTGCCCTGAAGGATGGAAACTTATCCATAATAAACATATAAAATATTATTCCATTAAGGAGTCATTCAGACTTACCTGATAAATATATAAATTGCTTTACGGTAGTTCGTCTGGAACAGAACATGAAAGGGGCCTAAATGCGGTTCTAAAACATCGATCACACCAGGAGGCATTTTCTCCATCTCATCAAAGATGAAGATTGAGCGAGCACAAGCTGTGAGGTTTCCCTCGACCCAGCGTTTTAGATCTGACTGTGCACAAACAAATAAACAATTAATAAAAAACTGTATTCATCCAGGACGCAAATATTAAACTGCACAAGATTTGTGTTAATATCAGTAAACATACACATACCCTGTATTGTTGCACCCTGTCAGCTGAAGGAAAGTGTAAAGTGGGAACAAACTGATGGATGTATGAACTGCCCATTGCTGTACCGTAGATGTGTCGTCCAATCATAGAGCTGACCAGACTTTTTCCAGTCCCAGATGCTCCATGGAATGACAGCACTAGTGGTCTATCGGGGTTTTCATTCTGTAAAAAATTCACCACTGTTTCCGAGACAATATCCTGAGCCATATGTTGACCATAAAGGTTTTTATAAAGGTCCCACTCTAAACCTGTAAAAACACAGGCACAGTCGGGGTGACTGAAGGGGTTTGTGAATAAAAGCTTGCTGTTACTCACAGCTGTTACAATGGAGCATGAACAGCTGTCACAAGATCTTTGACAGATATACTGTATGACATAATGACAAACCAATACATTAAAAGCTCCAAATATAGAGAAAAACAACCACATGTCAAAGCAGAAGTTTGTTTCATGAGATATTTACTGTTATCTCCTCATATTAAGTTGGTTTATGATTACCAAGTATGTAGATAAGATGTTATGAATAAACACAAACACAATGATTAAGTACTAACTTATAAGATATGATCTCAGTTATACGACTGCCACGACTGTTATACTCTTCATCACAATGTCAGTCATAATGTTTAATTTTCATTTTATTGGTGCATTTATTGTTATGTGAAAATGTTACTCTTTGAAATATTTATGTACAGTCAGTACCTCTCTAGTGTTAGAACTTGCACAGCTAAATTGATATGTATATAATTATGTGCACTTTGGTATGATATTAAAAATTATTTATAAACAGAAGCAAGTCATATAAGGAAGCCAACATCAGAATGATTGTATCTCAAAATCAAAAAATCTCTATAAACGTACACCGCTGCAGACACACACTGTGAACTATGTAGCATTTCGTTTGTTTACAGTGTGATACAGAGTTTACAGAGTGACTTATTTTTTCTTAAAAGAAATCATCTGCTGAAGCTGGAAAAAGCCCACTGAGTACTACGGAGGCTAACGCTAACTGTCTACATGCTGATTAATATCCCATTCACCTTACCTTTTATGTCTGGTTTGAAGTCACAGTCGCAGCTGTCAGATATTGAACAAAAAATAGACTTCATATCAAAACCGGTACCTAAGGACGTACAATAAATTAAAATAAGTATAAATATCATTGTTGATAGCCTCGGAGCACAGCTCCAAGATGAGTTGGATGGCGGAAGCAGAACTACTACAGCGCCACAGACACTAGAGGGCAACAAACTGATTTCACACATTTCCCGCGAATCGGTTCTTTCGAGCAGTTCGAGTAGAACGGACAATTCTCGACAATTCACTGAATCTTTTACGTCGTGACGTAATTGCGTAATTCCGTCTGAAATGTTTTTCTTTTCAAATAAGTTTTATTTAAGTTTTATAAGGGTATTAATTTGAATTTTACGTGTCCCAGTTCCATTTTAAATTTGCAGTCATGATTCATCTAATAAAAACATAATTTAGAACCTAATTATAATTTGCATTTACAAACTGTATTTGCATCTCTTTGCAGAATTATTTCACACGTTTTAATAAAACGCTATTAGATACATTCTTCGTATTGCCAGTGGTAAATCAAGCGGCAAACATATTTCCAGTACCATTTAAGTAACCTTTCGCCCCATAAAAGCATAAACGAACTGTTAGATAGTTTGATAGTTTGTAACGTGTCAGATAAACTTTGTTAAAATATCACATTCTAGCACGAATAGGATATCCCTAGACCATACTACTAGTAGGCTACTAAGTACAGTCTACTAGTGCAGAAATACTAGCCTAGTGCTAGTACACAGTTTGTATCTTTATACTACGTTAAAAATAAATAAATAAATAAATAAACAAACATCCTGTGTCCTGTGGAGTGTCATGATCAGCACGTTAAAAGTAAAAGTTCTTAAACAATAAATATGCATAGGGGATAATGAGTGAGAAATGATTCTGAATCAATGATGTTTAAATAAATTAGGCATAAAAGAGATTCACTTGACCCAAGATTTTCTTGACTATGATGTGGTGACTGGTATCAAAGTACATACCCCACAATTTCAAATCAGTAGCTTGGCAATAAATCAGATAAACAAACATTTCACTTGGAAACATACACCACAGTAAATTCAACAGAAGAGAGTCAAAGTAAATCAACTCTAAATTTATTTATAAATGATGTAAGTATAAAATAGTACAGTTAAATATATACAATTAAAATCTGCAAAACGTGTACCAATGAGTAAATATTACCCATTATTTGGTCATTGATTATATGAACCAATAACAGTGCAATTAAACACATACTGCAGAGTTCAAAGTTAACAATATTAGCAGAGTTAAAGTTATTTCCTATATCACATTATATAAAACAAAAATATCATAAAAATAACATTGCAAATCAAATAAGTTAAAATTGCAGGATGTGTTTAGTTTATATACAGTGGCAGACATCCACCCCCTCTATAAACCTATGATAAAAACAAAACGATGTAACTGTAAATAAATTCATAAAACATGGATATTCTGAAAAAAGTATGCGACTAGCGGTCATCCCTTCTATCATTTTGGTGAGTTAGAAAGCTCAAGCCTGTTGGACAGAGCTGTTAGCACTTCATTAAACTTTGAATAACGTTCATCTTTATTTCTTTCCACTCCACGGCTTCCCCACAGGAGACGCATCTGAAACTCTGTGAGGAAGACCTCCCGAACATCTGCTTCCTCCTGAAATCCTGCAAATGAAAAAATCAGAAATAAGTAACATAATATACACCTGACCTAAAACATAACCTTTATGTTCACTGGATGTTAATTGAATGACATTTCATTTATAGCATGCACATTTTATGCTTATTTTTACCTTATTATTGTATACCTTGACTTTAAAGTGGACAGGGTTTAATAAATGCAACCCTTTATTTTCTTTATGAAAGTGTAAATATACTAAATAGTCCTAAAATTCTGTACCCATTAGAAATTGTTCATGTTATAAAGCCATTACCCTGCAGTTTGGTCTCTGCATTTGCACTGAAGATCCTCCCATTGCACGCAATCGTACGTGCAGCATCCAGATGACTCAAGACCATGGCCACTCCAGTGTCTGCACTTTCCCATGACTCTGACTCCTCAAGAGCCACAACATTTCTTTCAAGAAAGGACAGCAGAGGGAGCACATGGGGAAAAGCTGTGTCTGTGGATCTACTTATCTCTGAAAGAGAGTTTGAAGTTGTCAGAGGAGAATTTGAAATGGTAAGCAAACACAATATTTAAAGCAACTTTGTGTAACAGACAGAACATGAATAAATTAGAACGTGTGAATGAATACCTTCTCCGTCATTCATCATCCTCATTGAGGGTCTAAGGGTTTTCTCATAAAGAACAGCACTTTCTGTGTACTTCTGACGTAAAACTGTCCATGTCTCATTCAAGCGGGCAATCTAAAAAGGAGAAGACTGATTGATCAGAACATTATAAACAAATGTAATTATTATCAAATGTTATTTATTTACATGTTTTTATTCATTAAAAAAATTCTGCGAAACTTTTTCCTCATAGTTCAAGAGAAACGCTTTCATCAGTCTTCCTAACCTGTGGTAATTCAAGGCATTTCATAACTGTGGCAAAGCCAAACAAATTGCCTAAACAGCTCTTGAGTTCAGAGGCCAGGCAGATGGCTCTGTGCAGCAGGGTGGCTCTTTCATCAGCACTGCCCGTGCAGCCCAGCAGCTGAACAGCCAGCATTATGGACATGGTGTGGAACCTAAGGGGCAAGAAAGAGTTATTTGGTGTCATGTAATGTAGAAGTTGTCATCTCACAGGAAGAATTTATTGGACAAAGTAGGGGTAACCAACCTTTCAAGCAGATCTTGACGGAGATGATGTCCATGTGGGAGGGTAAGTAGCTCCAATCCTGAACTCACTCCCATCCCTTTCATCATATCATCAGAAGTATCCAGAATTTGAGCAACCTGCAGAGTGAAGATGAGTGATCTTGTTATTCAAGTGCACAAATGTCTTCTTTGCGGTACATAATATACTTGAACAAAAGAACATTTTTAAACGTTCAGAAGATCCTGATTAATAATAATAATAATAATAAACAAAATAAGATATTAATATTTCACTGTAAAATAGAAAGTATTAAAGGAAAAACACTGAAAACATTAAATCATAAGCTTGTTGTGTGTAAATTAACATGCTTCACTCTGAAACATGCAGCACATATGCATATATGACATCATATATGCATATGCAACTTGATAATTACACTAAGCCATATTGTGATTTCGGGTTTATTTCTATTAATTGTGCAGCTCTAAGTAAGTAGAAAAGTAATCTAATCTCCAAACATTTATACTTTATACAATCAAACTTACCATGCAGTCAACTTTGGTGATATGCATTGCCATTGTCTTTATATCAACTTCAAACAGGATGTCCTTCACTTTTTTCAGTATTATGGTCTCCAAAGGTTTATTTTCTGGGGGCATCTGTGGTGACTGGTACATACTAGGTCTGAAACAGGAAACTGTGTCCATGGTGAAAGGCACTAAATACTCCTCATCATACTCCTCTCTGCAATCCAAAGTCTGCATCTCATGTCTTAAAAAGGGATGATTTGTAGCCACAGGGTCAGCTTGAGAAATCACTGGGTCATTTTGAGGATGGTTTGCTTCTCTGTAATTTTGATGGGAATGTGTCATGGAGGACAGAAGATGTACTGTTGGTTCCAAATAGATGAGAGTGTTTTCAGGGGGAGATGAACAAAGCCGTATCTCACTGGACTTTTGGAGAACAGGTGATGAAGGGACTATTACAAACTTCCTGTTTTCGGAGGGGCTTCGTCGCCGCCTGGCCACTGGAGACAAAAGCAGATGAACAGTCACAATGTTATTCTCAGATTTTCTGGTTTTATTTGATTTCATAGGAAATTAATCTTACATGTGCTCATTAATACAGGGGAAGTTGACACTACAAGGCGCTGCTCCATGGTGCCATCAAAACTCCTCACAACATCACTGTAGAATACAGTACAGGAGACAATCAGCTATTAAAACAAAACATATCTCATCTATTACAAGATGAGATTTATGTACAATTTTTTTTTTAATATGTTTTTGACAGAAGCCTCTTATGCTCACAGAGGCTGCATTTTTTAAAATCAAAAATACAGTAAAAATAGTATTTTGTTTTATTGTTTGTTCTTGTTTTGCAGAGTTTTTGAACCTAGCCTACCACACACACTTTCCGGACAATTCCAGACATAACCTTTTATCATGCTGGATTTAATGAACCACTACACACACAATTATCCTATGTTGGTCCTCGAGGTACTTTTCAGCAATTTGTGGCGCACGCTCTTCAACTGGGTGGATTCCCCTTTACCGTGGGGGAGGTGGAGGAGGATCCGTCCCCTAAAGGGGGGGGTGGTATTTGGGGGCTATGCTCCTCAAGCTTCGGCGGATGAGGAGCTTGGACCGCCACTTATTTTATCAGCCTGCCTGCCAGCCACTGGACGAGACTGGCGTCAAGTGTGGCGGACCCTCCATTGATGTTGGTCCAAGTAGCCGCCACCCCAGAGTCTCCAGCCATCATGGACATCACACTAGAGTCAGCCGTCATGGACACCACACCAGTGTTTCCGGATGTTTCCAGTTTTTCCGTCACATCTGAGGCTACAAGGGTGATCCCTAGGCATTTCAGACTGGCTTCCAGTTTGGCAGACCCACCACTGATGTCAGTGTGAGCGGCTGGCATCCTGGCGTCCTCCACGCTCTCTATTCTGGTGGCCTCAGTGGTTCTTCCACCATCTGCTGCCCTTCCAGTTATGGCAGGCACTATTTTGAGTGTCTGGGCCATACACACTTCTCCAGAGGCAGCGGTGACCGCTACAGAACCTCCCGAGTTGGTGACAACCACTGCAGAATCTCCCGAGGCGGCGGTGACCAATACAGAACCTCCCGAGGCAGTGGCAACTGCCACAGATTTCCAAGAGGCAGCGGCGACTGCGACTGCGACTGCTACTGCTACAGAAACTCCCGAGGAGGTGGTGACCATCCCTGAGCTCTCTGTCTGTCCTGTCACAACCACGTAGGTCGTCTCTGAACTCTCTCCCTGTCCTGTTTTGGCCATGGAGGCCGTTTCTGAACACTCTGCCTGTTTTGATATGACCACAGAGGCCGTTACCAACCACTCTGTGCTTTCTGTGCGACTTCTGCCTGATCCATCATGGTGGTGTCCTGCACTGCCGTGGTGGTCTCCTGCTCCGTCTGTGCTGCCGTGGTGGTCACCAGCTCTGCCTGCCCTGCCTTGGTGGCTCTGTGCTTTCTGTGCGACTTCTGCCTGATCCATCATGGTGGTGTCCTGCACTGCCGTGGTGGTCTCCTGCTCCGTCTGTGCTGCCGTGGTGGTCACCAGCTCTGCCTGCCCTGCCTTGGTGGTCTTCTGCTCTGCTTATTCTGCCCTGGCCGCCTGATCCGCCAACTCTGCCCTGGTTTTCAGCTCTGCCCAGCCACCTGATCCGCTGGTTCCGCCTCCACCATGGTCTTCAGATCTGCCATCTCCTCCCTGTTTCGCCTCCACTCCTCCACCCTCCTGGACATTTTGTTGTGTGTTTTCTGTTTTGTTTGGAGTGTAGTATCCACTCCCTAGGTGGGGGGCTATGTTACATGTTCCCTGTGTGTGTTCTGTCCCTGTCTTGCTGTGTGCCTTGTTTGTCTCCATAGTTCCTCTCATTAGTTGTCATAGCTACTCTTTGGACCACACCCATCTGCTTGTTAGTTCCCATAGCAACTCATTGGTCCCTTTTGTTCTCCTGTGTATAAATAGCCCCTGTGTTCCCCTTGTGCCTTGTCAGTTGTTGTATGTAATGGTGCTGTTCTGCTCGTGTTTTGGTTCTTTGTTCCTAGTGTTTTTGGTTTACTGTTTGTTCTTCTTTTGTCATTAAAACTACCTGCATTTAGATCCATGTTCCATGACAAAGCAAAGACAACATTTTTCAGCAGCCATTACTCCAGTCTTCACTGTCACATGATCCTTAAGAAATCATTCTAAAATGCCGATTCTAATATGCTCATTTATTATCTGGTTCTTATTATTATCAATGTTTTTGATGATTAATGTTTTCGTGGAGACCGTGATACATTTTTTTCAGGGTTCTTTGATTTATGAAATTTTCAAATGAACAGCAGTTCTTTAAAATCGCTGTCTTTACTGACACTTTTTATCAATTTAATGCGTCATTTATGAATAAAAGTATTTTTTTTACCCCAAGCTTTTGAATGGTAGTGTATTATGATTTCCACAAAAATATTAAAAAGCAAAAACAGCACTGTTCAATTCAGCTTTGCCATCACAGGATGGCATATTTTCCCAAAATTGTAAACAGTCTGTGGATCTGTGTCGCTATTAAACATTGTTTGTTTAAGCACCCTGACCAGCCCAACAACAACAAAGATAGCTCAACCAACAGGATGTGGGATGTGTTTAACTGACCAATTGCAGTTACTATTTTTGTTTGTTGATGCTTAAGGCTCAGAAATGACACACTTCACTTTTAATATCAACCATTTATGATTTTGTGAACAATTTCTATCATAAAACTCACCTCTGTGGTCTTATCAGCTCAATTTCCAAAGCCTCTGTCACAGTTATGCTTTCCCTTTTCTTTTGGCTTCCCTTCTGTCTGGTTGGTGAGCTTACTGGGCTGTTCTCCACACTTGGCAGCCCAAACATGGTTTCTAGGTATCTTAGTGGAAATGTCCTATTAACTGGTGAGTAAATGTAGGCACCACTCTGCTTTGTAAGAGGCCTTTTATTTCCAACATAGGAATGAACCAGAGCTGGCACAGAATCAAACGTTTCCTCCTCCAGAATGTACTGGGCTCGAATAAATGTGTCATAAGATCTGAGCAGAACCTTGTGGATGAGGAAATGAAGAGCTTTCTGGTTCCAGCAGCAGGTTAACACATATTCTCCAGTGTTAGTGAGGGAGTCATGGACTAGAAAATCCCCATCCCGTTGCACAAGAGACTCAGACACCTGTAAGAAGCCATTATTAATTAATCAAACAATATGTATTTTGAGATGAGGAAACACATATTTACAAGAACTTGTAAATATTTGAGGATATTACATATTACAGTCTTAAAAATAAAGGTTCTTTATTGGCTTCTATGGTTCCAAGAACAACCTTTAAAATCCATGGAATCTTTCAAAAGGTTCTTTGTAGTGGAAAAAGGTTCTTAGATTATTAAAATGTTCTTCACATGAAGAAAAAAATGGTTATTTAAGAAATGTTCACTAAAAGGTTATTTGGGGAACCAAAAATGGTTCTACTATTGCATCTCTGGGAAAACCTTTATTTCTATAAGTGTACCTAAAGATATTTACAATCTCACCTCCCAAGGTATGCGACCATGATACCAGCCATGACTTGATAAGTTACAGCTGCTCAATTTCAGCTCTTTCTCCAACTCCTGCTTTAGTTTGTCTGATGGGGAATTTAGCTGGCATGTCTCTTTAGAAAACTAAAGTAAATAAAGCAATGATGAGAAACCATAAGAATCAAGAAAACATTAGACACTTCCTATGAATCTAATGGCTCATATCAAGATTGTGGTTCTGGTCAGCTGTTAAGGTGACATCATTGTGTTTACAGTTTGTAATAGGCTAATATATATCACTGCAGTAATATAGACCTATTATTGCTAAAAACATTGTGTGGAGTCTTACAAGCACCAACTAGCCCTATTATCCAATATATTTATGTTCATCTGGAGCAATAAAACTGATAAAAGTGAACTTAAATGATGGGAAAATATCCTGCATTTAAAGTAACCATTGTGCAGAAAGACAAACGACAGTAATGGTGAAAATACTGCTTTTGTTCTAGAGGCTACAACAGAACTACCAGTGGAACAATGTGAAACATCTCTATTTAAATGTGAGCCCATTTTAAGTTGCTCTAAAATAAACAGCAACATTTGGCACAGTTGGTTGCCTACAGTAACCCTGTTTATCCTCAACCATTCCAAGCCCTTTTGTGTGACCCATCCTAATTCAATTAGAGTTTAATGGCTAAGCTCTCAGATTCCTTTGTGACTAACACTTTGTGTCACCAGCAAAGCAAAATAACCTTCATAATTTTATCCTTAATAGTCAATGCTCATCATTTTTTACCAAAAGTTAAAGAGACAGTTCACCAAAAAATTAAAATTCTGTCATTTATTTATTCACTCACATGTCATTCCAAACCTGTATGACTTTCTTTCATCTGCGGAAGGCAAAAAGAAGATATTTTGTAGAATGTTGATAACTAAACAGATTCGTTCCCAAATGACTTCTGTTGTATGGACAAAACATAAAATGGAAGTCAATGTGAACCGAAACTGTTTAGTTATCAACATTCTACAAAATATCTTCTTTTGTGTTCCACAGAACAAAGAAAATCAAACAGGTTTTAAATGTAAATGTTGACAGAATTTTCATTTTTGGGTGAACTATCTCTTCATGATCTGCATGACTGAAAAATATAGACTAAAACCTGAAAGAACAAGTTTCCTCTTAATAATGTCACAATGTCACCCTGAAACTTGTCAAGTTAATATATTACAAGTATCACACAGTAGCCTATACCTTTACATAAACGCCACTGTTTTCCATGAGACCCGAATGCCTGTAAATGCAGAAAAAGTGATAAAATTAGACCAGTGTGGTCACCAATGTCAAAATGTGGCAATGAGCTATGATTCATGTGTTTGTTTCTGAGTGGAAAGACTTATTTATAAGCATAACTTCACATTAGAGTGACAGGCAGGTGGCTCCAAGGCAGGAAACTGTCACAGGAAAAACACATGTTGCTCTTTCCCATGACCACTATATCCTCTGTGTATTAGGGGATGCATTTACACAGTTCAGTACATTAACTGCTGAACCACAGACAGATCTACACCCAGTTACAGCCTGCTGTGTCCATTCCCAAACAAGAAGCCTCCATGCCGGACAGCCTGAATATCTTAGAGATTACAACACCAGTTCCCTCTCACGGTTTCACAATCAGATATTTAACGTTCTGTACTGAACATAGCCTTCTGGGTTGAAAAAAAAAAAAAAAAAACTCAAGTGTTTTTTTTTGTTCTCCAGTATAAAAATAGAAATTTTCTCACCTCAATGGCATTTTTTTATGTTTTAAGCATAAATGGCCCTACATTTAGTTAGATTTTTATTTAGAAAGTATCTGCCATATGGAATAAGAAAAAACATCTCTCAATATCAATAACACAATTTTGTTTGCAAATAAATGTTACAGATGTTAATTTTTATTTTCTGAAAAACTAGATAACATTAACACGTATTAAAAAAATGACATTTCAGTACAGCAAAACATATGGCATAATAAACATATTAGAAGACACTTTTAACACCTTACTCTGATGTTTACATTATAAATCATACGTCTCCTAAACAACCTTTTAACAACCATAAACCTCCCACCAGCAAGGGATTCTCAGAAAGTCATTCTCCTCTACAGAACACTCCCCAGACTTTTCACTTGTTCTCAGTAAAAAAAAAAAAAAAACCCTCCTCAAATACGACATTCGACATGACAGGATGAGGAAGAGCACGCTTGTTTTCCTCAGGGAAATCAAGAAGAAAATGAAACAAAATGGCAGCATATCAAAAAAAGTATATGGCATAAACATATTAAAAGACACTTGAACACCTTACACCAAAAATGTAGCGTACGTTATTAGTCAGACGTCTCCTAAACAACATTTTAACAACCATAAAATAGCCTCCTACCAGAAAGGGATTCTCACCAAAGTCATTCTCTTTAAAACACTTGTTAGACCCTCCACATGTGCGGCATGCGATATGACAGGATGAGGATGAGCACGTTGTTTCTCTGTGTTGTCCTTTGTGATCTGTTCTCGCTGTGTTGTCTAACCGAATCCGAATGGAAACGTAGGAATGTCAGACCCAGAAAGCTGAGCGCGAAAACACATTTCTAAACGGCAGTTACATAATGAACAGACTCCCCTCCCCGAACCTCTCTACTCCTCTCAGACATCCATAAACAAGCACCATCTATCACTATAAACACAAAAGACGTACTGACAATGTAACTTTACCCTAACATGTGACAATTTACCCTTTACTATACAGAGTGCAGCTTCTACGACTAGTTTCTTAACCAGAAGACCTTAAAAGTTCAACATTCAAAGTAAATTTTGTAATATCTCACCTCAGAGCTCAGTGTAGAACTCATTGCTATAGAATTTGACTTTCGTTCCATGTGTTAAAGTTGTTTAAAGGGGTCATATGGTAGCCTATACAGTGCAACAGCAAAAAAACTGAGGAAAAAAAAAAAAATGTCACATTTGTTTATATATAGAGCATTTTCTATCACTTCAATTCAAGCTGCAATACCAAACAGGACCACACGGAGAGGCCAACAGACCACTATACAAGTCGCCTTAACCTGATATAAATATATACGGATCCATTCAGAATTATTAAACAGAGCAAAACATAATAAATAAATAAATAAAAACATTCTGAACTTGTCGAATGTGGTGATCTGAAGGCGGTTCGACATGACAGAGTGAGTATTGATGCCCATATAATCTATAAACACCACTGACTGCAGCAAATTCCTATAAAATCAGCTTCTTCAGTGAGTGTCCATTATAAAACACTTGCCAGACATGCGAGCAAACTGAAATGTGCTCATGCAAAAAGTATCAGAGAGCGCTCATACGTTTGTTTGCACACTAATAATAACGAACTAGCACGCTAATGTACGACTCCGGTATTTCACTGTAATCGTCTTTACCTCTAATACAATCGTCATCCATCAAAACTTACTGCTAAGATACTGATTTGCTTTATTCAGTCCATACAGACTACTCCTGACTTCTGCTTAAAGATAATTCATAGAGGTATTTGTTCCCACCAACAACTAACACTGGCTGACACTGTTAACTTTATTTACTAGCCACTAGCCAGCCATATGAAAACTCATAGATGTTTATACGGATATTCGGTTAAAAATATACTAATTTTAACATATGGATTGTTTATAGCTTTGTAAATAAAAAAGGGAGTTCCTCAAGGACAAATTAGGAAATTGCAACAGACATGTGGGCTGTATATGGTGTAGCCTAACGCAAATTCTCAGAAATATCTCAGAATGAGAACAACGAGAATGAACAAATGAGTCTTTTTCTACAGTCAGTTTTTAAACTGGTCCTAGGAAACTGCACCCATGTGAACCTCAGGTCACATTTGACCCATATTAACATCATTAAAAATGAATGAATTCTTGATTAGGGTAAACAGGTCTAAAGACTTTAAAAACATTTATTTTTACAACTTTTGGGGCAAAAAAAGTATCTCTTTCCCTGGATCAAAACCTTTTTGCATTTGTAATATTGCACATCTTTTATAATAACCTCTGCTATTGGTAATTGAATGGTGTAAATCTTAAAGTTTACAATTTAACAGAATTACAAAATAGAGTTAATTTATGCACATCCATCACAACAAATCCAGTCCTCCACAATATTCCAAACATTTGGTTTCAGTATGTGTTTAGGAAAGTGCAGTAGTGATTTTGGTTCTAAGGGGCCTTTTACCCCATGTGATCTATCATAGAGAACAGTAGCTTATGTGTGGGCAAATATTAGTAAATGTAAAATATTTGTAAAAAAAAAAATTAGTCCAATTTTGATTAATAGATTTACAAAAAATAGAATAGCATTACAGACAAAAGGTGTACCACACTGAAAAAAAAGTTTCATTCATCCAATTAAAAATATTTAAGGTAATGATTCACATCTATATTTTTTAACTTGAGCCAATGAAAAAAATATAGATGTGAATCATTACCCTACATTTTTTTAATTGGATGAATGAAACATTTTTTTCAGTGCACAACAAATTCTTCACATACAAATGTGACAAGTAGCCTACAAACCAAGTAAAAAAGTAAAAAGCTCTCTCTCTCTCTCCATATATTATAATCAATAAGGTTCAGTTTTTTAACGTTAACATAAACTAACGCTTCTAAAGCATTTATATCAAACAGAGAAATATTTCGAATTAGCAAAGGGCTACAACTCAATCAAAAATGAAACTGAAACGACAGTTTAATATGCCCAAACCTCAGGCTCTTTGTATAATATTTCAACTATTTTAGGTTTTGAAAAACTGTGAAAAAGAAGAAAAAAAAAGCACTGGGTACTCTCGCGCACGTTTCTGCGCAGCGCATGACACACGGCCATGGCAACAATAAACAATTGCATTTGCATGTTGTATTTCTCAGACTGTTTCGTTTAAATTACGTAAACGTTCAATGCCTCCCAAAAAGAATGGAAAAGGGAGCGGAGATAAATCACGTAAAAAGGGAAGTATTCTGAATTTATCTGAGAAAAAAAACTCAGCAACTCAAACACAAAAACGCACTTGTACATTAATGTAGCCTAGTAAATCCAAAGTAATGGGGACGTGCGCAGCAAACACTCACCTAATGATAATGTTGATTTGACAAGTTGATTGAAGTTCCAGTATCTTTGGATTAACATATAGGCCACAAGATTTTAGTTCATAGTAGCCTATTTATTCGTGTAGCTCATGTAGGCTACGTGCCTTTGAGGAAACTCAAATGAAATAGACTTTGGATTATAATCTACTGTTAATGATTAAACAGACACTATACTTAAACAAACATGGCATACCCTCAACAGGAAGCACTTGCCTCATACGAGCTATTACGAACTGCGAATTTGTTTTTTTTTCTTGCAGATACCAACATAAATGTGATGAATTGGAGGTTCAAGAAAAGGACTTGTACTCTAAGATCAATAATTTGGAGAAAGAGAAGAAAGACATAGTTATCTACCTGAAACGCACACTGGCTCAAAAAGAGGATGAACTGACTGATCTGGCTGAGACGTTATCAAGACACCAGCAAGCCCAAGAGGCTGAGAGGGAGTCCTTTGAGTTACAACTGAGCCTGCTTAGACATGAACTTCAGGAAAATAAGGAAAAACTCACATCTGAGAACATGGCGCTTGGTACAAGCTTTTGAGCAGTCACACATTCACACCGAAAATAAACATCGAATGAAATGAAAACGTATATGTTATCACTAACCGTGATATTAATAAATGCACCTTTCAACCAATCATTAATTAAATTGTGTTAACCTTTTTGTGTTCAGCTGGTAAGCTGGCGTCTTTGGAGGAGTTTTCTATGCAGAGAGAGAAGCTCATGGCTGAGCGCAGGTCTTTGAAAGAGCAGCTTCAAAAGCAAAAAGAAGAACATCAAGCACACATCTATAATCTGGAGAAAAAAGCTGTACTGGACAATGACAGGTGAGCATGTTCATACTCATTGTTCAGAGATCAAGGTCATGGGACGTGCATTCTTAGATGAATATGACTGGATCAACTATTTTTCATAAATTTTGTGCATTATTTGAGGTCTGAAGCCGAACATTATAAATTACCTATATGTCAAATGAGATACTGGTTTCCATTCATCTTCTATTTTCAGTGAATGATTGCATTGTAAGACCTTACAAAGAGGCATTTGTTCAATACATAAGTGGATCTGTTGCTTGGTATATACGTATAGTACTGCATTCAAATCCTTGGACTCACTTTGTTGTGGAGATTTTTTAACTTCAATAGTCTTTGAAAAGATTAAGGTAACCATAAGGTCCCATTAGTTAACATTAGTTAAGGCATAATAACTAACATTGAACAAAACATTTGTTACAGTATTTATTAACCTGACACTGGTTAATAAAAATACAACTTTTCATTATTAGTTCATATTCATTCAGATCCATTCAATAATACTAACATATACAACTTTTGATTTTAAAAACGTATTAGTAAATGTTAAAATTAACATTGACTAAGATTAATACATGCTTTAGGAGTAATTCTGATTATTAACAAATTGAACCTTATTGTGTTACCAATATTAAATATTTTGAATGTTTACACATTTTTTTAAATGTATATTTTAAATATAAAGTTGGTAAACAAATAAATGCATTTAAAATAAGAGAAATACTGCATTTTATTTATTTGACCTCTTTGGCTGATACAGGCTAAAGAAAGAAATGCTGCAACATGTTGCTGCCGTAGCAGCTGAATTCCGGTGGGTTTCAGACCAGAAGATGCCCGAGACGACAAAGAGGGCCATGCAAGAAAACCTCTCTGTCACAGCTCAACTTCAGCAGCTCTCAGACAAAACCAAGGAGCTGCTGAAGGAGAATGATGATCTGCGAGCAAGAGAAAAGCAACTGAAAATTGAGAATGCAATTACAGAACCGCTGATACATGAGATAACCAAGAAGAATGTTGCCAATCAAAAGGTAGCCAGTTTATACATCTGTTCTTTCATGCATTTTTAAGCAATCTTTTTTTGCTGTTTGGAAACACGTGCATATTATATAACCTAGAGCAAAAATGAAACATATCTCTTTCTCAAGGTAGTCCATCAATTGACAGAAAAGTGCAAGCAAATGCAGTCTGAAGTGGAGAAATGTGCCAGACTTAAAGTGGAGCACCAAGAGCTGCTAGACAGTCATTCTGCAGTATGCACAGAGCTTGATGTCCTCAGGTTGGACTCCTGAAGTCACTTATATGTTAAATAATTTCCTTACTTTTTGCAGTGTATTTTAATTGCATTACCACCACTGTACTTACAGAAAGAAACACGCAACAGTTATAGAAGTGCTGAACCAAACAAAAGCTGAAGCCAAGAGACAGAGGAAAGAGCTTGAAGAGGAAAGGACGCTGAGAAAACAGCTAAAGACAGTTCTTGAGGAAGCAACCGTAGCTTTAAAGGAGGCCCTAAGGGTAAGAGTGAACATAAACAGATCATTTATCATTTGGTGTTACAGCCAAGTAAATAAACAGAGGTCTTACTCTCGTTTGGTTACAGGAGATCCCTAAAGAGGAAGACTCAGAACTGAAGATTACTGTCAGACGAAATCAGATGATGCAGAAGCTGCTGGCTGTGCTGGACAGTGCTGCAGCTTTAGGAAACGGTCCAGCTCTTACTGAGTTCCTGCCAGAGGTGACTTGCAGTCATGATCTTAAAAAGCCCTCTGACATAAAAAGGTACAAATGCATTCATTTTAATTCAGTGACATGGATTAAAATGGACATGCAACATATTGCAGCTCTAAGACATACTAACCATATAATAATTTTGGCAGTGTGATTCAATGACTCTCATGCTTGCTTTCAACTCCAGACCATGTGAACTCCTCCAGAAATCCACTTCACATCTTTCTCACTTCAAAACTGGAGACCTTGGGTTGGTCCCTCGCAAAACACACACTACATCAAAGATAGGAAATCTCGCTAGGAGTGCTTATACCTATGTACATCAGTAAGTATTTAGGTTGTGGCACATCAACAGTATACACATCATGTGATCATGGATATAACATGAAATATTGTTAATAGTGCAGCAGATGAATTTTGACCAAGCAATTCATTTAACTTTTTGACTGTTTTCTTGTCTTATCAAGTCTTAACAATCAAGTGATAAATGACTGGCCTTTTCATATACTTGATCATACTTGTGGGAGTTATTTTTAATAATATATTGTTAAAGTGGACATTATTCCAAATTTAATTGTGTTGTTTTCATGTCTTGTCACTAGGTGGCAGTGTTGTATCATTATGAATAAATAAGTGACGTTGGCCAGAAATAGAAATAGTGTCTTTTTTTATTAAAAATGTTTTGTTTTCTTTGCACACAAAAAGTATTCTCGTAGCTTCATAAAATTAAGGTTGAACCAAGTCACATGGACTATTTTAACGATGTCCTCACTTCCTTTCTGGGCCTTGAATGTGGTAGTTCCCTTGCTGTCTATGCAGGGTCAGAAAGCTCTCGGATTTCATCAAAAATATCTTAATTTGTGTTCCGAAGTTGAACGAAGGTCTTACGAGTTTGTAACGACATGATGAGTAATTAATGACAGAATTTTCATTTTTTGCTGAACAAAACCTTTAATCAATGCTTTAGAAATATTGTGTATTGAACCTTTGTGCTGCAGTTTCTGTTGCCAATTTGACATGCGGTTTTCATATGCTAGACTTTGCCCACCCTGTTTTATATAGGCCAAAGCCCAACCACTCACATGCCTCACCCATGATAGTAGCTGCTAAAATATTTCATAGATTTGCAGGTTAGTACTGTCCCATCACTTCCTGTAGATGTCATAAATACACCAGACTGGTTCCAAATGCTGGAGTCCTTACCTAGCCGAGCATGTTGATGAATGATAAGACATCCCACCTCTCTCGGAAGGTCCGTGTGTATGTAAAGCTCATTAATGATCCATGGTCCATTGATATCTTAAACCAGTTGTGATACTGGTTCATAAGACTGCACATCTTCAAGGCACTCTTTCCAAGAGATACTTGAATAAAAGCAGCAGTATTTTAGCATCCACTATGCAATAATATCATGCAGTTTAGGTGTCTATAGAGACTAAATCCGTTCCTGGTGGTCCCTCTCGGTAGAAATCACGTTCGGGCCCCCTCTCCCTCGTCGGGCCATTGATAGCGTCCTAACCTCCCTTGTGTCATTAAGATTCTTAAAGATTTCTATTTTTGCAACATACAGCATTGGAATAAAATGAGGGTGAGTATGAACAACATTGTCAACATGTTTTCATAATTCTTTATTCAAACGAGACACGGAAATGGCCAGAAAGACAAGAACTTTAGTAAGGCAGACAGATATAAAGACTGCTGTCTGTTTCTGTGGTATCAATGATTTAATTCATACAACACTGAAAGCTTTGTTCTTTGGTGTTTACTGTTTTTCTGAGGTTATGTTTGACCATAGAAATATTCATTATAAGAATATCCACCTTTCTTAGTTTGTCTGCTCTGAAATAACAGAACACATATTACAGTGACTTCAAATTTACACGTACAAAGAACATATTTGGCAAGATAAGATGGCTCCTGACAGTTTTGATCAAAACAACAGATATTTCAAAAGAATTTCATACATAACGCTTTTTGGTCACAGCCATTGAAATAATTAGCTCACCATGATGCCAAAGCTGCTGCTCATGACAAACCCAATATAGTGGAAGATTCTAGTGCTCTCATTTTGATCAGCAACTCCATATTACAACTCGGGTTTGCAGTGTTTCTAACTGCAACATTCAGCTTTGTACACGTACCTCAACAAAGACATACAAAAATCAGTAATTATGATACACACCATGTCAAACAATTACTTCTGCAGTCAGAAAGGGCTTGTGGAATTGCATTGATGTACTTAATGATGGAAAGACCTACAGCCGAGTGATATAAAGTGATATATATATTTGTAATGCCTTACATTACAAATAAGGCATACTAGAAGATAAAGCATTAAAAATATGTTTGGCTGAAAAATAGAGATCATTTGAACTTTTTCCTTTTTAAAAATGTATACAAAAATATTCCCTTTCGAAGTATAAAAGGCACTTAAGTTAAAACCATTTGATGGAAACAGAAATCTAGCCACAGGAGTTAAATGCATGTGAATCCATTTACTGTCCCAAAACACCAAAAAATGAGAGATGGGAGGTAGACGTTTTCATGTTACTTTTCAAGTCTGGATTCACCTCGACTCATATTCTGGCTATGAATGAAAGCATATGTGTGTTTTATGTGTTGTACGTTGGTATCTGAGGCTTTTACAACAGACCTGCTGGTATACACAAGCACACATTTTCATAATTCTTTATTCAAACGAGACACGGAAATGGCCAGAAAGACAAGAACTTTAGTAAGGCAGACAGATATAAAGACTGCTGTCTGTTTCTGTGGTATCAATGATTTAATTCATACAACACTGAAAGCTTTGTTCTTTGGTGTTTACTGTTTTTCTGAGGTTATGTTTGACCATAGAAATATTCATTATAAGAATATCCACCTTTCTTAGTTTGTCTGCTCTGAAATAACAGAACACATATTACAGTGACTTCAAATTTACACGTACAAAGAACATATTTGGCAAGATAAGATGGCTCCTGACAGTTTTGATCAAAACAACATATATTTCAAAAGAATTTCATACATAACGCTTTTTGGTCACAGCCATTGAAATAATTAGCTCACCATGATGCCAAAGCTGCTGCTCATGACAAACCCAATATAGTGGAAGATTCTAGTGCTCTCATTTTGATCAGCAACTCCATATTACAACTCGGGTTTGCAGTGTTTCTAACTGCAACATTCAGCTTTGTACACGTACCTCAACAAAGACATACAAAAATCAGTAATTATGATACACACCATGTCAAACAATTACTTCTGCAGTCAGAAAGGGCTTGTGGAATTGCATTGATGTACTTAATGATGGAAAGACCTACAGCCGAGTGATATAAAGCACTTTCAACACCATGTCTGCTATAATAATAGAATTCTTGTGCCTTTAAAGTTCAAATATTTGTACAAATAAGGCATACTAGAAGATAAAGCATTAAAAATATGTTTGGCTGAAAAATAGAGATCATTTGAACTTTTTCCTTTTTAAAAATGTATACAAAAATATTCCCTTTCGAAGTATAAAAGGCACTTAAGTTAAAACCATTTGATGGAAACAGAAATCTAGCCACAGGAGTTAAATGCATGTGAATCCATTTACTGTCCCAAAACACCAAAAAATGAGAGATGGGAGGTAGACGTTTTCATGTTACTTTTCAAGTCTGGATTCACCTCGACTCATATTCTGGCTATGAATGAAAGCATATGTGTGTTTTATGTGTTGTACGTTGGTATCTGAGGCTTTTACAACAGACCTGCTGGTATACACAAGCACACACCCCAATGAACCTGAATTGAATGATATGAGTGACAGTAAACCTCACTTACCTAAAACAGCCAAACAGAAGTTTCATTATTAAAAACAAAAATCTGTTCATTCTCTATTGCACTTTACAGAAAATATACATACACGCATGTACATGTATAAATACACATGATCATGTGTAACTATAGAATATAAAATAAGTACTTCATTACATAAATCACGTGTGAAAAACACAACTATGAATAAATTAAGACTTCTATTAGAGTTTAATAAGCACCTCCAACCACATATCTAGGCCTTGTTTTCAAACAGAAGAAACCTAGCTCTGAAAAGAAAGAATCTGTCATCCTGAGCTGCTCACATAGGAAGTCTTGTTTTCTCCAAAGCTGCTCTAGTCTCCTCTTTCCCCATGTTTAAAGGCTGCAGTCCACACTGTACAGGAGATGTACAGTTTTGTTGGCCTCTAGGCCAGAGAGAGGCTCTGTAATGCTGCTCATCGGGGTATTTAAGGCTTCCATTGTTGCTTTCTTTATAAATAGCATACAGGGCCCACTTCAAGGAGGTAATGTGATCCAGATTTTGTGCTGGGCAAGTTGTAGACCTCCACAATGGGCAGTAAGTTTGGGTCCTGTGTCTGGAAAATGAACTGTGTCTTATGCCATCGGCCATCTGTGATCTGAGAGGACAGAAAGTGGAAGGATTGGTTGTGATAATCAGGTGTCCTAATAATGATATGTGTAAAATAGTTAAAAACACTATTTTGTTGCACCAGAGTTTCCCAAACTTTTTTTGTTGTCTGAACCATTTTGATGTAAAATAATTACTTGAATTAACCCCTGAGATTTTAAGTTATTATTTCGATAATTTAACAGCACATTCATATGTTCACGACTCTTTGATGTCGGTTAATGGTCACACTGACATGCAACTAAATAGATAAAATATTTAATCTTTGTAGCTGGAACATCGAACATCTTTTTAGTTGTAATAGTGTATTTGTCCACATTGCATTACACTGGTGATTTAGTAACCCTATCCTAATGAACTGATTATTAATACTTTGAACATTAATAATAATAATAATAATGAAGTTGCGTTCCCAAATGCATGTTAAGCTCGCAGCACATGATGGAGTTTTTAGCATTTACTGTGAACTGAGCTGCTCTGAGCCACTGAAAACACACTAAGCTATATTGCAATTTTTGTGCAGCCCCATTTATTTATTTATTATTTTATAACTAATTATTAGCTTTTTATCAGCTCACAAACCACTGTTTCGGAAACCCTGCATTACACAATAAATAAAAAGTTACCTGTTACCCACTAATAATGTTTAAATATAAGTTTATGCATACCCAGCACTCATCCTTTATCAGTTCAGGCTCGATGAATCCCCCAGACTCGATTATCTGTCCATTCCAGGCTTTAAAGTACACCGCACTAGAGGAAGGTGTTTTGGAGTGCCCTGCTGCCCAAACAGAGACGTTCAGGCAGTGAATGGTGATGATCTGCACAGCTTCAGAGCTCAGGAGGTGGATGAAGTTCATCTGGATCAGACTCACTCCAATCTCCAACTTCAGGATAGCAATAACAACATAATCAATTGATTAGAACTATGTGACCACATAAAAGGGAAGACATATTGACAGATTTTCACTTTTGAGTGAACAATTTTGTCGAATAACTGACACCTAGAGTTTGTGGAATCATAGCCATTTCAGTTCTGCAGGTTCAGATTCAGTGCAATCCTGCTCATAATGTAGTTAAGTTGTCAGCTTTACAGACCTTGGACACAGCAACTGGCTTAAGGCAGGTTTGACCTCCATTGGTGAAGTTGCAGGTCACTTCAATATTGTCAGAAAAGCAGCCCAGGTTAGGATCTATCCAATAAGTGCCTTCAGTAAAATACAAAACAAAATGAATGAGTCCATTCCTATCCTATTCATTCCTATCATACGTGACAAACTGCACTTGGTTATTAGCTACATAATTGGTGGTGTTAATGTAGCTTTAGTGATCATTACAGAGCTAAAACAATCAAATTTCCAATGGAGATAATTTACTATTAATATCTCACCATCGTTCAACTTGTGCTCGCACTCAAACAGATCACTGCACATTCTGGCTGGATTCTCCTGTGTTCCCAGGGGATTCTTAATGCTGTGGATCAGAGTGCTGAGGTAGTGAAGAGTCTTAAAGATCTCCGTTCCCTGGTCCAGCATTGGAAAGTCAGTATCTTCATACTTCTGTGGGTTGGAATGAAACAAAGTCAGGTCTATGATGTTTTGCAGACTAACTGTGAGTGACTGAGGGATGATCGTAATACATAAGACTTTGTTAGTGATGAGCTCTAAACATTACTCAGTGCTCCAGACAGCCCATAAAAGTTAAGCTATCAGCATAGGAAAAAAGTGTTTGGTTCCATTCGTTTTCAATCATTTGAAAGTAATAAATGATAAAAATAAATGAATAAATAAATGTTGGTCAGAGTCCTGACATAATGTTAATGCTCTTTGTTTATCTAACCTTTATTCAGTGCTATGGAATTGACTGTATAAAATGTATACAAACAAATGTCTTTAGTTTATGATTGTTGATGCATTTAAATGACATGTAGTAGTTATTACCTGATTAGGTTAAGTGAAGGTGCCACAGAACAGGCCAAGCTCACTGCTTTGAGGTCAAGTTATTCTGCTAAGGTCTAAAATGAAGCTCTCACACTGAAGCTCTACACATTTTGAACACTGTCGCCACTTACCTCGGACCTTAAAGTAGAGCGGGAATCCATAACAACATGTAAAGCAGCACCAAGGGCCTCATTTTCCTAAGAGAAAACAAAGTAGAGTATGAATATAAACAGTAAACTGATTTTAATACAAAAAGAGTTTATGTGATCAAGTCTTTTATCAGTTATAATGCACAATATGTGGTGTATATATGGACTGTCATGTAGGTGTGGTTGTTTTATATTTTATATGGGAAGAACAAAGCGCTGTTTGAAGAACTTTCAGGTAGCTCAGCAATCCACAGTCTAATAGTAGAAGGATTACATTAGAAAGAGTATGAGAAAATATACAAGGTGGAGATCGCTTAAAATTATTATTACAATGAGAAACATTTTAGATAAAGGTGTTTTTTTCCTGGACTAAATAACTCTTTCTTTGAACTTATTCATTTATTTTTCTTTGGTAATGAAACTGCTTAATCTGTTTTATATTATCAACGTTTTCCCCTTAATGTAGCACCATCTAGTGGTGTTTTTTTAAGACTAGCCCTGGATGTACAGTACTCCACTGTCCCAGATCTGATAAATGCCAAAGCTCGGGGCCCTTAAAGCACACTAAATCCACACTATCTCTAAAACCACTTCAGAGTATTTGAGGATAAGCATATCCCATCATTCATCATGTTCAGGAACTCGCATGGCCCAAAAAGATTTATAGAAAAATAAATATCCATGCAAAAAATATTACATATAATTTGGTAGTAAAATGTAAAGTGTAGAGACGAATATGTATTTTGTAAAACATTTGCAACTGCTTTTTATCACTTAATTAGAACCCATTGGGTAATGAAAAGTTCTACACACACCTGTGGTCTTCACGGCAACTTGAACACTTAAGCAAAAAAACTATGGAAATATGAATTGCAAGTAGAAAAGTGTCAAGTGTTAAGAACGTAAGTATGGATATTGGGACAGGCCTGTTTTTGTGTTTGTAGGTTGCAACCTGAGGAAGGCACCATTTGTACTCTCTTTTTAAAATATGTTTTATATAATGAAATAACCAGTTGAATATAGGCTTTTTTTTTTTTTTTTTTTGAAGTGTGCTTTAATTCTTTTTTTTTTTCTTTTCTTAAAAGTAGAGTATATTTACATCACAGCATCTGGAGCTTTGACATGTTCTAGCTCTGTCAGGAATTTTTAGACTTCATGGACTTCAATTTCTATCGACAGAGGTGTACAAAGCATACTTACATGAGAAAAAGAAACACCAGGAAGCCCCTATAAACCAATGAGCGATAAAGAAACAGAAAGCATTGATTACAATGAGCTTCAGCTAAATGCAATCCAACCATGACACATACTATTCACATGATTGTTAAAATGCATCAAGACTTACTGGAGGTCCAGGTGGTCCACGACTACCTGGAGGTCCCTAATAGAGGGTCAAAAGAACATTTTTATGTTGGTTAAATAGTACCACTTTATTTATCTAAATGTAAAAGGGCTAGTAACATTGAAGGACATTGGGGAACATACCTGAGCACCCTGTTTAAAATAAAAGGACAAACAACAAAAATGTTATTTTCATTAGGGAACCTTTTTCAACCAAATTTGTTCTGGCTGCTTATCTGATTGTAGCTTAAAAGTGTCTTAGGCTGAGTCTCATTCCACTCTTTAGTTCCCTATGATGTAAATCAGTACATCATGAACATGAATGATTCAATTACCTCTATCATGGTTACAAGATTCCCAGTGCATTCTGGGAACTTGTAGAGACTGAATGAATGCACTTTTTCAAATTTGACAGTAATAGTTGACTCCCTGGGAAGTGCACTTACTACTGAGTGGACTGAGACAAACCATTAGACTCCCATCACAGTAACATCACTGAATGGAGATGATAAACAGGAAGTTGAGCCTATTCCGATGGAAGTCTAAAATAAGAGCCATACAATATTAGAATTCAGTATTTCAAAATGATTTTTACCATTTCCCCTTTATATCCTTTGTCTCCTTGTGGTCCCTAATAAAAAGAGAGGAAGAAAAGGATGTTTTTCAGAGTATGCACCCAATTAGAAACCACCAACAACATGACTCAGATCATACATACTGGGTTACCACTTGGCCCAATGATACCAACAGGTCCAATGGCTCCTTGCATCCCCTTAAAAAAAAGAAACACATACAGAAGTTGCTGATCAAGAACTCTTCATCCATCTCATTTGTGTTTTCAGGACAGTTCCCACAGTGGTACATACCATTAAACCCTGAGGACCCTTTGGGCCCTGGATACCCACTGGGCCAAGGTCTCCGGGTGGCCCCTGTGAATGACAGAAACATTGTTTGGTCATACATTGTTTGGCCTTAAAATCAGAATTTAGAAAACCATTACATCACACAGCTTTTATTTGATTATATTGTTTGACTAGCTCTCTTAAAGCTGCTTAAAGAAGCTATTTATCATCTTAAGCTACAGTGCTTGTACAGCTGTAATGAAATGCCAGCTTGCACTGTTGGCTTGAAGGCTTAGCATTAAATGAGAAGTAAACAATAACTGCTTGCCTGATTAATTGGATTCTGGTGAATCATATAAAGGTGCACTGTTCTTTCGGTTTAGACTGTTCATTAATCAGAAGACCAGTCACTGATCAGTTAGTAAGTGATCAGTTCAAGTAGTAATAATTACAAATTATTATTACTACTTGAAAATTGTAATTTGATTACATTAGTTATTACTGCATGTAAAAAGTAATCAGATTACTAATTACTTTACTTTCAAGTTACTTTGAAAAAAATACACTTCAAAGTGAAAATTGTAGTTCTTTCAGTAATTTAATATTAACTGAAAAATATTACAAAGGTATGAAAACAGCAACTTGACTTAAAGATTTAATCCATTTCTAAAACTTAACATTCTTAGTATAAACCTGCCTAACAATGAAAAATGTATCTTTAAATGTGCCTATACAGTGTTTTATATACAACATTGCTTGCTGAGTGTAGGGTATATGTGTATGCTGGCTTAACTGTGTTTAAATGTGAGCATTAAAGACAGAAAAAACCTTAATAAATTGAAAACGGTTCTGATAACATTTGAAAACAGTATTAATGAAAATACAGTGCATATTTGAATGCTAAAAATAAATCTTGCTTCTTTGTTTACGGAGGTGATGTGGGCGTTTACAGGTTCGCGCGTCTCACGTGGATGATTACCGTATGAATAGCGCACGCTGCGCATGGTTGTGATCACATTACAGATAATGAGCTCAGACGGGAAAGACTGGACCTCGCGTTGGTTTTATACGGATTACTTCATCAGAGAATATTTGTTTTAGATAAGACTTACTTCATTTAAAAGTAGGCACTTCAAGCTTTCCATATATATGTTTTCCATGTCTGTGTGTGAAGTATTCGCTGAGTTTCGGTTCATTTTAGTGACGCGTTTCAGAAAGAAGTTCGCGGAGACTGAGAAAGCTGAAAACGCACCGTTTGTTTTCTTTATTTTACAAAAGCACAATGTTTTGTTGATATTGTGAGTGCACACAAATAAAAGTAGACCCTTCACAGATTCAAATGATGTATTACACTTATATGTACGATCAAAAATGGCTTTTCGCTGTTCTCAGGAAAAAATGCAAGTGATCGCGCCGGCGCCTCCATCGACCCCGCGCAAAACATTTTTTTAAAAGGCATATAAATATTTTTTAACACTACATTTGTAGAGTAAGTAACGTAATTATATTGACTTTAGTAACTGTAATCAAATTACACAAATTTAAAATGCAATGCGTTACATTACTGCTTTACCAGAAAAAGTAATTAGATTACAGTAACGACACGTTACTATGTAATGCGTTATTCCCAACTCTGTCACTGATATATTTTATGTAAGCATAATTAAATGTTATTAAACACCTAACAGGTTTACGTACACAGACCTGTGGTGTAATCATTGCAACTATCAGTATGATAATTTTGGCAAAACAGTAGATCATGTGAAAATCCTCAGAATATACAAGACATAATTTTTCTTCTGTAATGCGACATTAACACGTGAAACAGGATATCCATCTAGAACAAATATAGGTAGGGTCTTTATATGGCAGTTTAAAAATGGGCTTGATAAGATCAGTTTAAAAAAAGGACATGGAGGAAATATTAGATTTTGAAGAAAGATTGTGAAGCCAAACTTTTTTTTATTTGGAACATTTAGATTAATATAACAGGTTGACTTTATGCTAACGGTGGTGCAAGAAGAAAGTTTACCTTTGGTCCAAACATTCCAAGAATTCCAGGAAATCCCTGTTCACCAGTATCACCCTAAAGAAAAATATTAACAGATGATAAATAGATGAAAAATATAAACAGATAACAGTAGTAGAATGACATGTAGCATTATTCTTCACTAAGTGTTAAAGAAATGTCACTGTCATTCATTCATCAACCGTTAAATAGACCGAAAACATGCAAATACATCACCATTTAGAAAGTTTAGGGCCAAATTAATACTTTTATTCAGTAAAGATGCAATAAATTGATCAAATGTGACAGATATATTGAGACATTTATAATGCATTTATAATCATGGTTTCCACAAAAGTATTAACGTTTTCAACGTTGATAATAATAAGAAACATTACTTGAGCACCAAATAAGCATATTAGAATGATTTTGGAGGGACCAAGTGACACTGAAACTCGAAATAAAGTATTATAGAGAGCTGTGTAAGAAGTTACTGTCTGATTTTGCCAATTATGTTCTTTGTTTTATTCTTAGAGGTCCATCATTTAAGCTAACCGAGATCATTGGAGCAGCATTCATTCGTGTGTTTGTCATAGTTGCAAGGGATCCATTGTGATAACAGAGAAGCAATACTTACAAGTTGCCCTTTGACCCCTCGGTCTCCTTGTTTTCCAGGAAATCCCATTCCTCCATTAAATCCTCTTTTTCCTGGAGGTCCAGTTTGGCCAGGGATGCCCCTTTCACCCTAAGTCAGAACATAGAGAAATATTTAAGATAGAACCAGCTAATATTGCTATAGATGCAGATAATGATGACACACAAACATAAAGAACAAGTCACTATCCATATAACCTTTGGCCCAAAAGTGCCTTGAATTCCTGGCAGACCTGGCACACCTGCGTTTCCTTGAGGACCTGATTTTCCAGGCAGACCAACCTCACCATCACTTCCATGCTCACCCTAATAACAGAGGACAAACAAACCCAAACATCACAAACAACAAAAAGCACCTGGGTGATTAAAAGTGTTACACTGAGAACATTGAGAATTACATTCATTGTCTTACTGGCATTCCTTTAGCTCCGTCTTTCCCAAGAGCTCCTTCTACCCCAGGATCACCCTCAAGACCCTCACGACCAACAACTCCTCTGGGGCCAGGAATACCAACAGGACCCTGTGAGAGGACCACAACTGTTTAAAATATCAGTTGTAGGTTCTGTCATGATGTCACTGAACTCAGTTCAGCGTATAAGAAACTTACTTACAGGGGACCCTCGACTTCCAGATTCACCATGTGGACCGTTTTTGCCTTTTGGACCCTAAAAAAATTGTTATTCGGTTGTGATGGGTATTATACGATTTAAAATAAAAGCCATATGTGTGCATTTGTATTTAAACAAAACAAAATCCACAATATGTTTGTGTTCACATGGAAAAGTCTTACTTTATTGCCTTTGGATCCTTTAGGTCCTGCAAAACCTTTTGGACCTGCATTTCCCTGTAGTTACAGACAGGGAAAATGAGATGAACAAAATTAAGAAAATATCTATTTTATAGCTCAGTTTCAAGCGGGGTTATTATCATTCATTAAAACTAAAACCGTAAGAAACTTCTAATAAAATAAAATAAAACTAAAATAGACATATTTAAAAACTAATAAACATGATACAAATACACAACGAAATCGCAAAAAAATGAACTAAAATAAAAAAAATTAAAATATAAGAATAAAATCTAATACAAAATATTAACAAAACTATAACAGTATATTAATGATACTAAAATAACACTGGTTTAAAGATGTCATTATTTGTCGATTCACTCACAGGGAGTCCAGGAGCCCCCGAGTTTCCTCTTTCCCCATAAACACCTTCATGACCCTTATGATTTACAAATTGAAATTCAAAATTTGACATATAAAGTATATTTAATTAATGATCTATTTTGGAACTGTCGAAAAATGCATTTAGAAAATAAAAAGCAAATCTTAAACTCACTGGGTATCCAGGGTCACCTGGCTGTCCCCTTTCTCCTCTGTTGCCAACAGGTCCCTAAATCCCAGTGAAAACCCAACACATTGATCAGGTTGGCATCTAGAATTCTCCCAAAACAAGGCAAAAATGTGTAGTAAGTCTAGCGGACTGACTCACGATGTCACCTAAAGGACCAGTTGGACCTTCAACCTTCCCGTCATCACCTGGCTCTCCCTGAAAAATACAGAAATTGATTTCAGTATTGATTTCTAGATTTTTCAACTTAAAACATCTGATATAAATTTGACCAAGTGCTATGTATATGCTAAGGGTTTTTGAGTTTATGAGAACATGGAAGGTGATATACGTAAGGGATAATCAACGGCTCGCCTTGCATTAAAGGATTTTAAATGCACAACGTGGAGGCCAAGAACCCCGTTGCCTCCGCGAAGTGCATTTAAAATCCTTTAATGCATGGCAAGCCGTTGATTATCCCGCTTATTCCATGGTAATTTGCCAACATTGAAAACTTAAAGCTGTTTATGATGTTAGCAGTGCAATATTTAACCGGAAGGGTAAAAATGATGGTTATTTTTGTCAGTTATGGCTCGTTAGCTCTAGCATTCTGCCCGATTCAAATCACATACAGAGATGAAATAGTGCGGTAAGACCACATTTATTTGAATGAATTATCGATCGAGAGAGAGATGACAGTTGTGTGTGTGAATTACCTGCGTCTGTGTGTCTCTCTCAAACAATGAAGCTGTTTAGTTACTTCGATGCTGAGGAAGATAATGAAGCGATCTAGTATCTATGCTATTTTATTTATAAAAGTTACGGGGCAGCACCGACAAAAAGCTTCTGTGTGTGCGCAGCGCGATCTGCAATCTCCGACCTCTCTCCCTCTCACTGTGTTTATGTGTGTGTGTGTGTGTGTGTGCATCAACTAATATAGAACGGTGATTAAACAGACTTGGAACTACCTATGTGCATTAAACGTTTTTAATGCATACCTGCCAGCCAATCAGAATCGAGTATTCAGACAGACCATGGAATAAAAGCAAGTTAACCTCAACATAAAATTTGGATTTTGGGAAAAAGACTATTTGTTTTTTATTATGCAAATACAAAGAACACTCCTTTGTTAAATTTCTTGGGTTTCTGAAATTAGCTTGTAGTTATAAGGCATTTAAATTTTTTACCTTTTCACCTTTTGGTCCTGGGGATCCCATTGGACCTTGTGGTCCTTGATGACCCTACAGTAAATGAGGTAATAAAAGAAGAAAAAGTGGAGTATGGAACCATTTGAGCATTCAAAGACAAGTCAACTAGCTCTAACAAGCCTTATTAACTAAAGAACTTCATATAATGTAGAGCAGCAGTTTTTTTTTACCACTTTATGCTGAGGTAAAATAAAGTCTTTTAAGGCATGTCTATGTTAAATAATGCTTACTTCATATCCCACTAAACCTGGTTCTCCTTGCCGACCCATTTTTCCCGGAGCACCCTGAAAATGATAGCCATGGGATCAGAGTTAGTTTCAGATAGCATAATCAGAAACTACTTTCTCGCCCAAAACAAAACACAATCAATCAAAAAAAAAATTATTAAAATTAAAAAGGGTCTCTCTACAATATTTTCTTTGGTGTATAATAACATAATTATCAGCATTTTCTGTGTTCTGTCAATGATGTAATACACAATGGTTAAAATAAAAAAAATAATCTCTGGCAAAGGAAAGGCTATTTTAAGAGAAAAGCATTTGTAATTATTACAGTGACATCATTAGATCCTTGTAATCAATTAGACCTTTGTAACCTTACTGTATGTCATTTTGGGTCACAAAACACTGACATTGAACATTCAAAAATAAGTTTTTCACCATAAACCCAGTAGTTCCTCTGCTTCCTTTTGGCCCAATGAAACCCATGGCACCTTGTTCTCCCACTGGTCCAGTCTCGCCAAGGTGACCCTGGTGACCTTTGCTGCCCTGAAATGAATTTTAAGCATTATTTATACTCTACATATGGAAACACACAGAAACACACAGACACACACACACAGACACACACACACACACACACACACACACACACTGATATCTAATGATAAGTAATGAGAATAATGACGGCTAACCATGGGAACTAAAATGTCAAAGCTAAAATACCTTCTCTCCAGGTTTTCCCCTCTCACCAGTTTTTCCAGGTTTGCCCTCAGGGCCCTGAAATTACAATACAGAGTTGACACACTGCAAAAATCAATAGAGAGACATCGCTGAATGAACACATTCAGTACTGACTTATGAGTTTAATCATTCAGAACTGCCACAAGGAGGTGTAGTTTGTCTTTGCATCCAACATCACTCAGTCTTCAATAAGGCCTTCAAGCATGTGCTCCAGCAATAAAGTACTCTAGAGTGAACCAATTTACACCAATCCTGCTGAGAAACTGCTGAAACCAGTCTAAGGTGATCAAAACTTATCTAAAACTTGCTACAAGTGCCCACAACTTAAAAAACAGCAAACCAAACCAGTCTGACTAGAGTAAACAAACAAATTTAGTAAAAAAAAAATTCCCCAGCAGGCCTAGATTTGCTTGATTTTCAGAAATTAATAGTCAGCAAAATATTCCAATTTATTTTCCACTGATAAAAATGCAAAAATAATAGCACTGTGAGTGTGATACACCTGAAAACCTTGACAAAATGATCTGTTATTTCGAAACATAAAAAGACCACACACCATGACACCCATTAAGCCAGGATCTCCGGGACGGCCTTCTGTTCCTTTAAATCCGATGGCTCCCTTTTCACCTGTTTCTCCTTCCATTCCAATGTCACCCTTTTCACCCTAGAGACAACAACACCTATTGAAACTTAATTTAATACAAGCAAAGAACTAAATATAATGTCTACTAACATTTTTTTAAATAAAGTGATGATCATGCACAAAATAAAAAAAGATTTGGCATTTTTCTGACCTTAGCTCCATCTGGGCCGCTCAGACCAGCCTCCCCATCAAGCCCAGGGTCACCCTAAATGAGAACTTCATTTAAAAAAAAATCACTGAACTACTTTAAAAAGACACAAATATAGACTTTAATCAGGGTAGATGCCATATTTAGCTTGACACAAATGAAAACAAAGCTGTGAGGGAAAAACGTGTCGAGTTTCTAGGTTGCATCTAATAAACCATCCCTTGTGAGAAAAAGTACACTTCAGCAATTTTTAAAAAGAGTACTTGTTATGGGAATAATACATTTTAAACATAGTTAAGTGTGAACTGAATGCAATGTTTTCACACACTTAACTGCAATTAAATAAAAATGTATTATAGTTGAAATTTCAATTAAAAGCAGTTAACTGAACTTTTGAGTGCTTTTTTGACCTACTGAATTAGGACTTAAGCACATCTTTAAATACATTTGTAATTATACATTTGTAATAAAGTTGTAATTTAGTGCTTTTAAAATATATTAACTTGAAATGTAATATTGCATAACACTACAGTTAAAGTTATAATCAAGTACTTTACATGTGCTTTAATGTCAACACATCAAAATAGGTGTACATCTTTAGCACAATAAGATTATTAAAACACTACTTAAATGTAAAACTTTAAGTTAACTTGACATTATTACACTAATTTTAAGTAAAATTATTAATAGTATATTATCAATACAGATTTTTTTTATTTTTTTTATATACTTCTAATTTCTTATTTGTTATGGAAGCTTTCCATTGTATTCATTGTACATATTTTGGAAAGACTTATTTTCAGTGGCTCAGTGACTGAACAGTTGTCACTGAGGTATACAACAGCAAAACCCACTGAACTAACAGTAATGGCATCTCTCCTGATTAAAGTCTGTTACAGCTAACAAAATGAACCTACTCGAGGTCCAATCAAGCCTTGCTCTCCCATATTCCCAGGAGATCCATATGCACCCTAAAAAGTGAGGAAAAAAATTCAAACTCAAATTTCAGCATAATTAATTTCTTAAATAGGACAATTATTTATATCCAAATGTGCTTTGTATAAAACATCTGCTTATGATCTCACTATGGTAAATGTTGAACATGACATGGTTTCACAGCCGCTACACCGCACTAATCAGCATTCAGTACCATGTATACAGTATAAGAAAACACAGCAGATGTTTTACCTTCTCTCCTGGTTCACCTGGTAAGCCTCGCTCCCCAACCTTCCCAGGTAAACCCTGTCACACAAACCAGGAAACTAATGAACGTGGAGTGCTTAGCTTTCTGAATCTTACTAGTCTTTAGTCCCTCACAGCTAAGAACACATGTGGGAATAATGGATAGGTAATTAGAAACAAAGGGACAATGTGGGACAAAATCTGTTTCTTATTTCGGTTTCATTCGTTAAAGTATTTTAATTAACAAAGCCAATCTAAGTGTTTTCTAGTGCCACCTGAGGACATTGTAATTGTATACAGGAACCACAACTAATCTGGCATTGGCTAAATTAGGGCACAATGATAATTGTTTCTTTAAAAACCAGTTAGGAGAGTAGGGCAGAGGGGTACAATAGGAAATAATAAATAAAGTGCTGGAAATATAGAGAACTGATCTAATAATGCTGGAAGCACAATATGAAACATATCAACACATATCTGACGATTATGTCAAGAGTCTTACCACTGCTCCAATCTCACCCAAAGGACCTAATACTCCTGGTGGCCCTTGAGGACCCTATTAAGAAACAGAAAACATTTTCACTGACTGTGATGTCAGCTACTGAAACGATAGAAATCTGAACACTACTGTTCAAAAACTTGGGGTCAGTAAGATTTAGCATTAAACTGATAAAAATGGCAGTAATTTATAATGTTACAAAACATTCTATTTCAAATAAATGCTGTTCTTTTTGTTCATCAAAGAAACCTGCAGAAAAAAACACTTTGTTGTGGTTTCCACACTTGAGTAAGCAGTGTAATAATGTTTATTGAGCACCAAATCAGCATATTAAAATGATTAATTTCAAGGATCATGTGACACTGAAGACTGGAGTCACATCACAAGAATCACAGGAATAAATTACATTTTAAAATATATGAACATAGCAAGAGTTATAATATTTCACAATATTATGGTTTTTACTGTATTTTGATCTAATAATTGCAGCCTTGGTGATCTTTAAAAAAACATGTTGAAAAATGTTACTGACCCCGCAAACTTTTGGACAGTAGTGTATGTTAACCTGATTTTTAGCATCGCCATGTGAGTTGGCACATTGTCTCTGTAGTGTTCAAGCAAAGTTTGCCATGATTTTATAGTTTTGTTTAATTATGACATTCTGTCTTCTGAAAGAAATACAAAAAAACAAAAGAAGATATTCTGAGAAATGTCTGAGTGTTTTTGTCCAAACAATGGAAGTCAATAGGCACCAAAACTGTTTCTTTCATCAACCTACTTGTTACACTTCTGAGATGACTTTCTGGACCATCGAATAAAATGAACCCATAGCCAAATAGTTATTCTGGTCCGGAACAGTAACTTATCACAAATCACTCAATTCCAGATGGATAAAATCAAGTCCTGCTTTTCCTAAAATACTGTTTTACTCAAGAATAAATGCTGCCATTAGTTGTCACATCACAATGACATTATCAAACCGATATGTCACATGTAAAGGCACCATTTTTAAATTGATCTGAACAGCGGAGGGGAACATAGTGTTTAAAGGCTTAAAGGCAGTCTGTTTCAAAAGACTTGAAATAGAAGGACTGCTTTATGAAGATTTTATGGTGCATTTTTGTTGTTTTGGAGCTTGACAGTCCATGTCCTCATTTATTATATATATGAATGATATACTTACAGGTTCTCCTAAGATGCCCTTTGCTCCAGGAGGTCCAGTTGGTCCTTGAACACCCTAGAAAATGGACATATATTTTTCCAAGCCAGTTTTTGTGGACATTTAACTGTTGAAAATGTTTGTCAAATGATCAATTACTCACTGGAAATCCAGTTGGTCCTGTTTCACCAGTTTCACCAATTTGACCCTATTATACAAGAGATAATCTCAGTGCTACAGAAGAAACACACTTAACTGCCTGTTATCTAAATGACCATCTATCCTATAAGATAACTGTCAGCTAAAATACATTGTTTGTGAAATGTTTTGTTGATCTTTCATGATCAGTTCAGTAGGTTAATCATATATAAGTACTGAATCAGAAGACAACGCATCTTAACATGATGAGTGAAATGCCAATATAAGGCATAAATTCTTAGCACTCTCTGAAGACCTGAGCATCAGCTGACCTCAAACTCCTCAACTTTGTCCAGTCTACAGTGATATCAAATTGACTGTTTCAAGTACACAGAAGACATTTCCCTCTCAGAATTTTTTTTTGCAAAAACTGTACCTTTAGGGGCACAACAGCAAATGAACACCTTTGTACCTAAAGGTACAGCTGTTGCACTTTTTTTTCTGAAAGTGTCAGAACTTCAGATATATAAAACAAATAAAGTCTGTAATTTTACCATTAGTCCACTGAAACCTTGTTTTCCCGGGGGACCTTCAGGACCCTGCAGAAAGGGGACAGAACCCAAAACAGTCACTAACTATTTTCCATTGCAACAACCAAATCAAATTATTCTTCATTCTGTTCGATCAAAACCAAAACCAAGCGTTTTGGAAACATTTTGGGACAAAACTTCAATGCACCCTGTTTCCAGCATTGTAAGGTTGATAAAAATGTTGTGCTGACAATTTAGATGGGTTTCATATGTTGTTTTGTTCTGTGGTAGGGAAAAAGCAGTGCATGCCAGCATGGAGGAGTCAAGTACTTCATCTCGAATCATAGCATAGCATTATAATGCTGCTTTCAACATGCACCATTCACGCACAGCCAGATATACTTTTTGAAGTTATTGACATCTCATGAGAATAAAATTGCAAACAATTACTAAGCTAAATGTTTCAAGGTATCAATAGTAAGCTGCCAGTAAAGGTCAATATCAAATTAGTCATATACAGCTCTAATTGAGCTTATGAAAAATAGTGAAAACAAGGAAACAGTAATGTAATAAAATAAAACTACAGGTTTATGAGTGAGTCAGTTTTTGAAATGTGCACCTCCATGTCTTTGGTCCAAAAAGGTGACTATTAATAATTATAGTTTAAGAACATGTTATAATCAGTATCATCTAAGTAAGATATTATGCAGTAACTTAGATCCACAAGAATCATTGCTGAACATTTCACCTTCATTCCCATCACTCCTTTCTCTCCGACTGGTCCATCTGGGCCCCTCGCACCCTGTGTAAAATATAGAGTTCGGACTGGCATTGAGGAGCAGACACATACGGGTGTAAAAAAAAAAAACAATTAACTGAACAGCAGAGGGCACACTTGTACAAATAAAGACATTCTGAGTTATCAGTTGTGATAGACTGGGTCAAAGGAACAAGTTAATAATGTCACCTAGTGTCACTAGCAGATATACAGTATGGCATTTAGTCAAAGGTTGACAAACCCAGATGACATATAGACAACTCGTTCAAAGTAATCTGTATGACTTCTGGTCTTGAACGAGCCAAATCTCCAGCTCACCAGGGGAAAAACCTGAATGAATGCAGCTTTAAAGAGCTCTGTGAAACATTAGCCTTTCACATCATGCAAGTTCAGCTACAGTAAAATGGAAAGCGACCATTATATTTCCATTGTGATGATTCATAAGCCTTATGAAAGATGTAAAGCCACAGCTGGGTGATCTCTGACTTTGAGGGATTTCTTTGTCTGGAAGGTGGAAACAGTGATCAATGGGGATAATATGATGGCTGCAACCACTGTGGCTCCTGCTGAAGAACAGACATGTGGTGCTCCTCTGACAGCACTCTCTTTTGAGGACCAGTGCAACACTGCTGCCTCTGTTCTCGTGATCTGATGTCATTCAGGAAACCTTTGACCTTTCAGGGGCTAATGACAACATTTGGACTGATTGGAATCAGGCCTGGACAGAAACTTCAAATCATAAAAGGGGGGTAAAAAATAAAACCTCCTTAAGGGATCTTTCTGAATCCTAATTCTGAATAACGTCTTGTTTCAATGACAACGGTCTGAAGATTTTCAACAAAAATTTGAGTAGCATTTTTCTTTGAATTCTATATACACAAACAATTTTTCCATCTGTTACTGTTCTGTTACTGTAAAACTAAATACGGTTTTTAAAAAATGGTAAGAAAATATTATGACTGGTTTCCTGAACATTCTCTAGTCTACCATTGGTTAGAAAGCTGAAATAAAAAAAAAATCACATTATTGGTAGTCAATGTTGCTGTGTTGAGCTAATCGGGATGCTCAACCATTTTTATTTACGATAAAACTAGCTGCATTTACAATGAAACTAAGTTGCACATTCAGAATACGACAGAATAGAAGCATATGGCAAAAACACACCTGATGTGCGTTCTTTCACAAGCCATGTGTGGTGCTCTCACACCACACATCATATTCTCACGCAGTGGAAAAATACTTTGCAGAGCAAAGAGGACACTGACAACATGCCACAAGACAGAGCAGGTTACTTTTTGTATGAAACAGAGTCTCAGCTCTCAAATTTTGTAATTTTATAAAAAATTCAAACAATAAATACCATTTTGTGGCTCTTTAATGTGTAATCGAATGTGTACCTCAGTTTAAGCGGCATGTGAACCGATCATCTCTTCCTCTTTACTAGTTATAGCACGAAATAAACATGAATGAACATCAGAAGGTATCTTATTTCAACCGCAGAAAGAGGTCAATACACACCATTTTTCAAGTTCAAGTCCACCGACGTTTACTCTCCTGTCTGGTTTGTTTGTCGGACAAAATGGCAGATTCTGCATTATGATTGGTCAGATCGCCTGTCAGTCAAACTCCTGGCTAAGGGTCAATTACAACTTCCCAACCCACAAATACAAACTTTCTAGGAGGACTTGAATGCATCATAAGATTTAAGATTTTGAGTTGATCTCACAGCACGTCCAGTGAACTTTTAACTTTATCATCAATATCAGCTGTTTTTAATTTGTCTGAGAGGTGAGAAGACTTTATATTCCTCAGTAAACTACACAAGTAATTGGCCTCTAAAGAGTAGTGAAATAAATGAATATGTCTATGGGAACTAAAAGCACTGAGCATTTAGAAAATGATGAGTCTCAAATCCCAGACCTCCACGTTCTCCATCAGTGGTAATTCAGTCCCAACTGCCGTTCATCTTTTGTTTGTTGAAGGATTAATGTTTCATCTGTAATGGTGAATTTAGTTTATGAAATGCGTTTTTGTGATGTGAGGAAGGACAGTTATGAGTGCTGAAATGTCTGATGGGAATCTAGCAAGCTATTAGAGTGTATTAAAACATACAATTTGAACTTGTGTGAAATTCATTAAGAGTGAAGCTTCAATGCAAAAGTCCACATGAAATCACAGTGGACCCTATTAACTTTCCTAATGCATGTTCCTGGTCTTGCTGTGAACAATTTATCAATGCAGGCTATTACAAAGAAATAGAAAGAAAGAACTAAAATATAATAATAACATTATAATAATATATAAAAAGTCCTCTTTTCATGTAGGCTGTGCAAGCTATTGGATAAGGTTAACCTAAAGCCAATTAGGTATGGCCACTTTTCACAATTCAATCAATTCTTGAAGGATAAAATCAACCAATCCTAAATTTTTTCCCATTGGATATTGTGTTTCACTTTGAAATGTCACATTACAGAAGTAAAATAGGTGCAAATGGTATTCATATTGACTTGAAGAGTTTTTCGAGTGTTCTTGTCTGCTGAGAATTGTCATAAATCGACATCACTCACATAATCCAATTCCCAAGCTAGGGACTTTCCTGAACTCTTTGGCAACCCCCAAATGTTCCCATTACCAATAACACCCATAAACTATGACACACATCCAAACAGCTCAAATTTGACTTTCGCTATAATTGCAAATCCAAAATTGTCCATGCTGTTCATCAGCACTGCCACTTGTCCACAGCTGATGGGATTCTGTCGTCTGTTTGCCCTCAACTCCCGTGACTTGCTTTGATTTGGAGTAGATCCCTGTGGGTCCTTCATCGTGATAGTATTGCAGCTGGACTTTTTTTTAATAGTTTTTTAAAAAACATAATTAATGTAAAGTACAATTTTTCCTGATGTATTGTCATTGAGCTTTGTAGACATGATCATTACTCAAAGTTGTGGGGGGGATAAAAGTAAAATACAGGAAATTTGAACGTAAAATTGGTGTGTAATTTTATCATTTTAATTAGTTTTTAATGTTAATGTAATCAGAGTTGATGTGAAGATACCATCTGTCAAGCTCTTCTGCCATGATACTGTCATTGACTGTAAATATAAAGGAAATATAGCCCAATATAGCTTCCAGTAACCACTGCATCAGGATGCAAAACTATCCAAAGACGACAGAACTATATGCCAATGCAAAACTCATTACAGGCCTATGTGAACTTGAATCACTTCCATTGAGAAAAAAATCTTGAGTATACAGTGATAATCATCTAGAGAGGTTATAAAAATATGTTAATGGATAGAGTTGTGAAATTAAGACTTCTGCTCATGAGCTTGGCTTGAACATTATAGTGTTTTACTTATAAAATTATGTCTTACTTTTAATTCTTGAACATTTTGTTTTTATAAAGTACATGTAATGACTGATAGTCAAAGTGATCAGTTCTTACCATTCTGCCTTTGGGTCCTCTGGTGCCGCTGAGGCCCCTAGACCCAGGAGGCCCCTGGAAACACAGAACAGAGTCCTGAATCAGGCAGCAGGAGATTGTTCCCTCAGAAATTCAGTTAGAGCCGGCAAAGAGTCTCTGGCAGGCAAACAAACATCACTTGATCCGATTACAAATACAGGGTGAAAGCTCTGTCCTTCAAAGGCTGCTGTTTATGTTTGTACTCCGCTGCACTTTTTGCCCTCCTCACAGGGTCATCTGAGTGCCTCCAAAAGGTATTTCCTGCCAAACGCTTGCATTATGCCAACATTTGTGTGAACAGAGCAAAGAAGTGCATGGAGTTTCATTCAGTAGGATGCTAATTACGCTAGTGTCTGAGTGTATAATCAATGTACATGGACAGCTCTAATGAGAGAATGTAAACAGGCAAAATGTTCATTTGATTACTGAATAAAATGAGACAGACTTGGCTGTTTATGATGCTTCCGTACTCTGGATTTACCAAGAAGGTTTCAGACCAGACGATTGTATGAAATGTGGAAATTACAACAGAAAACTAAGACGCAAAACAGAGCTGTGATCTGTTCAGATGTTACTTTGTGCAGAGACTCTTGGCCAGGCATAAATAAATTCAGTTTACACACACACATATATATATATATATATATATATATATATATAGAATACATAACATTGACTTACTGGTGTACCTGCTGGTCCAGATGGGCCCCTCTCTCCCGGGGCCCCTGGGTGTCCCTAAAACAAAAATCACAGACACATCATTACAGAATAATCTCTATTACAAGCAATAATCTCTAATACCATAAAAACATTTATAGTTTAATTGTATTCATTTTGTTGTATTCATTTTATTTCAGCTTACCATTGTAAGTAAACTTGGTGGTGTGGCAATAAAAAAAAAACACCTTGCTATTACTTTTATGTCATTTAGTTAGTAATTAATTTGACCAAATGCACTGCACAAATCCTATTATTAACGGGTATTTTTGTCCAGTTAAAATGTCTAAAAATCCTTTCAACAAGATGAAAAAAAAAACATTGCATAAAATACTGATTTATTTTCCACTTGTTTTCTTGCTTTCAGAGAAGAATGTATTTTATTTTGTCTTGCTGCACTGGCCGATTTTTCACATATTGCACTTATAAAGTTAAAATTATAAGCATGTGAAAAAAATCTTCCAGTGCAGTTAGACAAAATTCATCACACTATGACAACCTTACTATTTTATGCAGTGTTGCTTCTCAAGTAAATTTATTTTGTTGTAAGACATTTTTCCTGAAAACAAATAAAACACTAATTTATTTATTATTATTATTTATTTTTTATTTTTTGCCGCCTAGAAGAAAGAGCTCTTATAAGCATGATGTAGCAAACTACACTGAGAACAGCTCCTATGTTGTTTGCTGGCAAGCGCTCAGTTAATGAATACAAACTATTTTTTGGATTGCTATGGGCAACAAATACTTACAGACATTTTTATGTGTTATAGGAAATACCGAAACACTGAAATGACGACAAACCTTCTTGGAAAGACTGGAAGGTAGCTTTTGGATTTTTTTGGAGTGGCTTGAATTTGGTTTCAACTTTGACATTGTTCCCAGACCACTTTACGCAGCAAATGGCTACAATTTCCTTATGTCATTGAAAGGGAAATTACTCTTGCAGTGGTCTAGCTGATTATCTCATGAATGGAAAATGGCTGATGAGGCATTTTCCCACATACTACTTTTCCAACCATTGTAGCAGTGTGAGTTATAGTGACTGCTCAAAGTAAAGTGGGCGTTAGAGTTCCCCTGAGAGCAGAGACGAGATCCAGACTTACTCCTTACCATCGCTCCCTTTTCTCCAGGTGGCCCGGGCAGACCCATCTCACCACGATCTCCCTGAGAGCAGAGAAAGAAACACATCTAAGCCAAACAACACAGCAGAAGATCATACTAACATCAAGGAAAGACAACACTGACCATCATACAAAACCAACATAAATGTCTGATGTTTGATTTAAAACACATGCCATATATCAACAGGAACCAAGTTTAACCTGGATTTAACATGATTACACATGGCGGAATGCTGGGAAAGCAAATTACCTACTAACCTTTTCTCCAGGAAACCCCACCTCACCAACAGGTCCGACAAAACCAATAAGACCCTATTGTGCACAATAAATAAGGAAAAAGAAAATCAAAGATTATTAACTCTAGATTAAAACGCATACGAACATACAAGAAGTATAAAAAAATCCTTTACCCTCTCACCAAGCATCCCAGGATTTCCAGGAAATCCAGGCTCTCCCTACAGCAAAGAGACAAGATTTACAATTCAAAAACTCACTTAGATGTTAATTTGTTCATTAACAATATAATAGTCACTAATAAAGAGGACTCATTCACACATTATTGGGAACAAGTGAACTGTGATTTTTCAACTATGAGACTATATATTGCCAATAATTATGTTTTATTCAGATTTAGTGTACCTGTTTACCAAGGAGACACAAGTGTCAGTGAAGAGCTTCAAATGAAATATGACACGTGATGTGTGAATACAAGAAAAACTGAAGCAAATATCATAAACAAAATATTTGTGAGTCAATCCCATTCAAGCTATAATTTAGTCAAATATGCACATTGTGCAAAAATATTAATTGTATTTAGAATAAATAATATGCTAGTTATGAAATTGTCCTTAAATGCTTCAAAACATTCATTAAAAACAAATGATATATACTGTATATATAATGTCATTTTCATCACAGAATGCTGTTAACTCTAAAGCCAACTGTATGATATTTTATACACACATTTCTAAAGCCTCGAAATTATCAGTACTATCAAAACTTTGCAGATAAAACCTACTACACAACCTACATGCCTTCTGTTGTCTGACTGATAGTTTATTGATAGTTTACTTTTTTTGGTATAATTGTAAAACCACCTTCAGGTCATGGTACATGTGTCTTTTCGCTGTGAAATATAAGAATAACATAAGAATAACTTATATTGTTAGTACTATTTCAAGATAAACACTTGCTGGACTAAAGCAACTTTGGTTTACTTGATTATCCATACACCACTTTTTAGAAAAATCATGTTGAAATATGAGTATCAAATATGAGGAACATGCACTTCTATCTTTCAATCATCATTGGATTGCATTGCATTATATTAATACCAGATATTTGATCACAAAAACCAAGCAATTATATAACTTACTAAGACATATTATTGGGAGAGATAGAGAGATATTTCTATGCATTTTTGTAAGTAGTCTGTAATAAAAGATCTCACTGATTTACATTACAAGCTATCAGAATTTCATCTTACTTTCTGGCCATACAAATATCAGCAACTCCACCAAATTGTATATATTTTTGGCCTCTGAATAAAACTGAGGTCTTTATGATCTCCATATTCATATACCATATGAGCCATAAATGCCTGATGTATCAAGTATGATACTCATTAAAAACACATATTAACATACATTTTTCTGACAATTATTTCATAAATCAGGCTTTATAGGGTTAAACATGGTGTGATGATGAAATAATGTAGTGGAAATTTTCATTAAGAATAGATTACTTATTAATAAAAAAAAACTATGAGCGAATGTACTGTATATACAATACACTGTTAGTGAACAAATTAAATAAACTAGTGAGAGTCTGAAGATTTTCCATTGGGCCAAACTTGGCCATATAGTTAAAGAAACATTTAATGGAAAATTGGAGTTTAAATTATAGTGGCCATTTGGCTGTCATGAATTCTTACCTTCACTCCATCCTCCCCTGGATTCCCAGAGAAACCCTTCCTCCCAGGTCTGCCCTGAACAAAAAGTAGAAATGACCCATAGTACTGGACTCCCAATCCTCTAAATCTACTCCCTGATGTCTCATTAGCTCCTGTTCCTAGGACCAATCTCCTCCATTCACCAATATATCAGCTCTCCCAGAGAGAGCAACTTCATTAAATAATTCACAAACAGATGCATCACCTTGAGTCTCACAAACCTAATGAACAATACTGAGAAGTGTTTATTTTGGAGCCTGAATGAATTTCCTCCGGTCATCTGTTAGCTAATGTCTGACCCCTCATTAGCTAAATTATCCATACTGCCCTCACTTGAAAAAACTCCCTTTGTGGGCAAAGATCTTTGGCAAGCTTTGTACATGAAAAAGTGGGTTAAATGCAACGAAGTGCTCATTTGAATTCAGCACTTGCTGTCAGGTACAGGCAGCTGTTTGTATGACAGGCTTTGGCATGAGGACAGACTATTCTTTACTACAAATTATACCATCATTGCTGGATCTGGGTCAAGACCAGATGAGCTGTGACCAGTGCAGAGCTGTGAAATTTTTTGGGAGAGAGGAAGATTGTTGTATTTGGAGGGTTTGAAACTCACACATTACAAAAGTCTTTGCTGAGTGACATAAACTGACAGGAGTGTGTGAAGCCTATTACTATATTACGCTAAATGCTCAACTGTAACACAGCAAAATGATAAAATTACAAGAAAACTACCAGTATTAACTATCAAACAAGGCTAACTGTTGATAACTGTTGACCAGTTATCGAGCAAAATGATTTGAAAACCAAACTGATGGCACAATCGCAAAATGAACAATGTGTAATGTCAGCAATAGCCTGATCACAAACACGGTCAGCACCATAAGCAATCATACCGCATTTCAAATGTGAAGATGTACATTGTAACGGAACATGAACCAGCATCAACGACTTTAAAGGAAGCTTCTGGTCATGAGCCGTGAGGTTCCGTAGAGTGTCAATAGGCTATAAAGCTAATGTTACGATGTCTAATTGAAGTTTAACTCAAGATATCCAAGAGCTGTATCAAGAAAGCACTCACCTCTAGTCCTGAAGCCCCTGGTGGTCCTACTTGGCCCTGATCTCCCTGTGGTTAAAAACATGGTCATTATAATTTTAGAAGTAATAAGCATCTACAAAATTATATTGATTAGGATTTTAACTTTTTCATCTTTGTTTTGATATGCATATGAGCAAAAGCCCTCTGAAAACACCTGTAATACAATGACATCTTAGATTCTAATAAGCTTCTAATAAGCTATGTGTGGTTGCTTATTCTTTGCCATATAAATGTCATTTTCCACACCAAGTAACGCAGAATAGCTCTAATCTGGTCTTGTTCATTTGATTTGATTTTGTTAAAGCTGTGCCTCATTGTGCTGGTTCAGTACCACCAGGCACAGCTTGCTCACAGATGCTTCTTTTTAGCAACAATTTAAACAAATCTAGTTATTTTATGCATTAATGTGTCACCTATTTATCTATGGAAACATTATTTACCTCATGGCTGTATAATGGTAAAACTCCAGGCCTTGATGGGTTTACAAAGGAATTTTACTGGTCTTGCATAAAAATCTTGACTAAGAATGTATGCCTTTTTCTGGAATGTATCCAAACATGGATAAGTCTGCCTTTACCCAAAGGCATATATTTATTAATTATACTTACAACTGGACCTAATACACATTGTTTTTGTGACTATACATTGCTTCCTTGTATATGCCAACAAAGGTAGTTGCATGAAGTAACATTTTATGTTTTTTAAATGACATACAGTTATACACAGAGGATAATTATGTGTTTAAAACTATATATGCAGATACTGTACACAGTTGTACATTCAGATTTACAGCTATTAATTCAGGATTTATTCCTAAACCAAAGAATAAATGTCCCTGTCTGACCCTTGTTTGGTTTAGGCATGAACGGATCCTACCTCAAGTCCAGGATCTCCTCTAGGGCCTGGAATCCCTCTCATTCCTGCATTCCCCTGCAAGGTATTACAAATTAGCATATCCGCCCCCGTTTTACAATATGGGACCCAATTACAATTCATTTTGGGAAGGGGACCAAATACTTGAAGAAGTGAGATGCACACCTTTGGGACCTCAGCACCATTCTGTCCTGGTGGTCCAATATCTCCTGGAAAACCCTGAGAAAAGGTAACAACTTTAGTCTTAGCACTACATTCATTAAACTATATCTAAGAAGACTCCCTCTGTAAGAGCTACGCAACTACAACTTCTCACTCTGAAAATTACTGGAGGACTGTGTGAGCTTTCTAAACAATAGCAAATTAATGTCTATCTTTGTGAACACAAAATTAAGGAACTACTAAAGCCAAGTGCACTACAAGTGCACTTTTATGTTGTTGTAGGTCTGCGAGTTGGCTATATTTTGTTGCTGATTTAAAATATAAAAAGTGCACTTATGTGCAGCTGAAAGTCACTGCGTCATGTTTTTTGCTCTTTCACAGTAGTTTATTTTGTGTGAGTTTGTGCATGAGTTTGTGTGAGAACTGAATTGTAGTGTTGGGTTCGAGTCCACCCAAGTCGAGTCCGAGTCGAGTCCGAGTCTTTAACCAATCGAGTCTGAGACAAGTCCGAGTCCAAAATGGGCCGAGTCGGACTCAAGTCCGAGTCCCAAACAGCCGAGTCCGAGTCCAACGAAACACGATTATTTATTAGTATCTTAACGTTGTTTTAACCTTTACAACAGGGTTGCCCAAACTCGGTCCTGGAGGGCCGGTGTCCTGCAGAGTTTAGCTCCAGCTTGCCTCAACACACCTGCTTGGACGTTTCTAGTATGCCTAGTAAGACCTTGATTAGCTGCTTCAGGTGTGTTTGATTAGGGTTGGAGCTAAACTCTGCAGGACACCGGCCCTCCAGGACCGAGTGTGGGCACCCCTGCTTTACAACTAGTAAAACACAATGTCCATTTAAATGTAACAAAAGCAAATCTCTATTGCATCTTGCCATTTAGATTTTTGATTAATAATTAGTGTCCTGCTTTGCTTAGCAAACTTAAAGTCATGTAATAGAAGTTATGGCTGAATTGATTTATGTATTGTGACATATTTCAGAGTGAAACAGAATATTAAATGAGAAAAAAAAGAGGCGAGACTTAATTTAATCTATTGGGAATTCATATTATTGTGAAAAGTGTCTGTTCTATACCAGAATTTGCAGTCAGTTGTGAAAGACTGTGAAGTCTACATGGCCAAAAAGGAAAGTTGTTTAGTACATTTTTCTGAAAGAATTTTCTTTGTAGTAATGTGCATTGATGTTTACAATAAGATAAGAAACAGTGTTCCTGTAGCTCAAACAGTAGAGCACACCAAGGTCATTGGTTTGATTCCCAAGAAACTGATTAAATGTATACCATGAATGCAATGTAAGTTGATTTGTATAAAAACGTCTGCCAAATGCATAAATGTAAATGTGAGTATTAAGAAAGAGAAAAAGATCAATTTTGACTTTTTAATGATTTCAGGCTTTTAAAAAGCAACATCATCTTTCAGAAATGCAATGTGCTGAGAAAAACTAATCAATTAAACATCTTTGTGTGTGTGTTTCTGCTATAGACCTTATGTAAATGAAACGCTGTAAGTGGTCTAATGAAGCTTGGGCTTTGTGTCAGCTTATTCTATTCATCAGTGTTTGAGCCATTAAAGAAGATACCGCATTTTAATTTCTGGGTTAAAAAAAAAACGAAAAATAAATGGACGCCAAAGTACACGGACCCCTTAGACAGGGCATTTTGAATTTTTTCTTGGATGAAAATGAAGCTGTGAGGGATAAACCTGGTCTGAACAATGGAACACACTGTGTATAAAAGCCATACATATACTTTCCATAAGTCACAGCCAACTCACACTTGTTTTATTTTTGAATGCATTTATAGTTACATTAATTACAATAAATTACATTATATAAGGAATAGGCTAACTGATGAAGGGCCGTTGAATTATTAGAAAATAATGCACACCCATAAAAACTATTGCCACAAAGATGTTAGAAAAATGATTTTTCGTTGAAGCTAGAAACTGCCACTATGTTTTAAAAAAATTCAATACAAAAGCAAAAAAAATAATAAACGAATGTAATAAAACATTCTCAAGCTTACTGAAGGCAAGTAAACACTCCAAGTATTACTTACAAGCTAACTTATAAATAAATATATTACTCAAAAATACAAATTAAATAGTTTTTTAAAAGTTTTTCAGATCTAGTCTAGTAAAGGCTTCTACAGAAAAAGTCTACTACAGACATTTCATGATGCAATAAATGTAAAAATAATCTTCATTGTATACGTACATTAGAAATAGATGATTCTTATTAAAGTTAATAAGTGATTCAGTCAAGAGCAGTGAGTGATTTTCTCCTTTTCTTTTGTTTGATTAACATTTATGACGCAGTCAGCGGCTGCAGGTTTACGCTGTTGCTTTAAGATCTGACGCATAGATCAAATATTTTGACACATCCGTATTTCTCCCAACTGTTCAAGTTCACTTAAGACAAAACCGACTGCATTTACATGAATAGTTTCCAAGACGGGCATTTTGACATAACTTTTCGTGTAAGTGTGTAGCAATAACAGAACTTAAGAGAACGTATGCGAAAGAGAACTCGGCATTCGCACGCTGACTGAGAGGCGCATTATTCTGTGAGCGCGCTTTCGGTGTGTGAGCACAAACCCGTCGGCTTTCAAGTACTGGACAAGACTTAAAAACACATGCAAATACTGAATATTACTTTCGTGATAATGCATCGAGTCAGTGACATTTCCGTCAACTGTCCCTGGACTCGGTTGGACTCGGACATATTTTCTGAGTCCGAGTCAAGTCCGAGTAAAAATACCTCCGAGTCCGTGACAAGTCCGAGTCCTTTAAAAATTGTACTCGAGACAGAGTATGAGTCCGAGTACCCCAACTCTACTGAATTGCAGTCATGGGAGGAATATAATCTTATAATAGACACTGATTTGGCTGCTTTGTGATTAGATGTGGTGTAAATCGTTAGTCTATAAATGTACAAAAGGAAATGACCTTCTGTCTTTGTAGAGTACACTTGGCCTGAAATGAAAGTACAATTACCTCAGGGCCAGGTGGGCCTGGCAAACCATCTGGGCCTTGATCTCCAGGCTTCCCCTGAAAGACAATCAGCTTGCTATAATTTGACTCTTTGTCAAATCAACACTAAAGATTTAAGATTAATCAACTTGGTAAAAAACAATTAAGTTAAAAAGAAAATCTCATGAATTAACCTGTTGTCCTGGCTTTCCTCGAATTCCTGGTAAACCTGGTGAGCCCTGATTACCCTGGAATATTCAATTAATTATCAGAACATAGTTATTTCAATTAAAAACCTCTGTTTGGCTCTTTGAATGCACATAAATACACACAAATACAAATGCACGCACACACATTTTTTGAAGTTGTAAATAAAACAAGGATTACTGCAGTATGAAGAAAATACAGACTTTCTATTTAAAAATTTCACAGTTAATTCAATGTTGTGGTTTCTTTGTAATTAACTGTGAAATTTACTAGCTATTTCTGAGTGAATATTGTTTCTATACTATTATTTTTTCTTTTAGTGTATACAGACACTGTGTGAATACATCAAAAGAAAAGCTGTTAGCTGAAATACCTTGTCACCTTGAAATCCAGGTTCTCCCGGTTCACCTGGCAACCCGACTTCACCCTGTCGACAGAGACAAAACAGTGACAAAACATCACTTTCTGACCTTTAAGTCAGGATGTCTCAGCAGTTCAATCACGGCATTAGTCAAGTTACTCAAGATAACTGTATCTATGTCTGTACTGTATCTGTATCTATGCTACAATGTGTCTGTAACTGTATAGACATGGAGATCAGAGTAGCTGTCCAAAACAAAGCCTTATAAATATCTTGCTTAGCAGCAAAATACAGCATTTAATAACAGGGCTGTCAGCACCTGTCCAGCTGGCAGACAGAGAGACAGAATTGGGGAGCAGCAGGCCAGAGGTTACACTGCTAATGCCTTGACCAGCCTGCTTTAATATTAAATCTCACATAAAAGCACGCCTCAATAACAATATCATTGCTTTACTATTTTGCTAATATATATATATATATATATATATATCATACGTGATAGAATAACATTCATTACTGTATTATGAATTTTAAAGTAATTTTATTTAAAAAAAAACTTAATCTATTTTAAATAGAAAAAAATCTATTTATTTTTTTATAATCACAGACAGAGAGAGAACTCAACTGAGTTATGTGTGGAGTAGGTGTCATTACATTGCATTACTGTTTTTGTACTAAGTCTCTTATGTTCACCAAGGCTACATTTATTTGATCAAAAATACAGGAAAAACAGTACTTTTGTGAAATATTACAATTTAAAATAACGGTTTCCATTTTAATATATACTTAAAAAATGTAATTTATTCCTGTGATGGCAAAGCAGAATTTTCAGAAGCCATTACTCCAGTCTTCAGTGTCACATGATCCTTCAGAAATCATTCTAATATGCTGTTTTGCTGCTCGAGAAACATTTCTTCTTATTATTATTAATGATGAAAACAGTTGTGCTGCTTAATTTGTAGAAACAGTGATGCATTTTTATCTTCCTTGATGAATGTTCCTTGATGAAAGTTCAACAGCGTTTATTTCAAATAGAAATCTTTTGTAACATGCATATATTTACTGTCACTTTTGATCAATTATATGCATTCTTGATTAATAAAAGTATGAACTGCTTAAAAAACTGACCGTAAACCATTTAACTTTTTTTTTATCTGTGGCTGACAACATTTTAGCTTGTCACAGCGGATCTCGGTCTCCCCTAATAGTGGCTCTGTGCAATCAAAACCAGAAGAAACAAAAGCTAATAAAGGGTACTCAGATCACCTTATCACCTTTCAGTCCAGACTCGCCTGGGCTTCCTGGTACACCCTGCAAGACACCAAAGAGACAAATGTTAAAAAGAAGAACTGCTACAGTTGCTTTATGAATTGAAGACCATACATTTTAACCATCTGATGCCCCTTGAAGGCAAACTGAACTTATCTTTAAATTTATTAACTAGTTTTGCCTACAACATTTGTTGCCATGAAAATAATCCATATTAATATACGAGTCATTAAATGTTTTGAAAATTAAAGTATTGTATGTAATACTGTGTGTAACCTAGTAACTGCTATAGCTGTTTAAAGCAATTGTTAATATAATCATGTTAAAATTCCTTTTTGCTATTCCAATGTAGTGTGCAAAGACAACTGTAAGTATAAGCAATTTGTAAGTTAATTTCCTTTGATTTCTCCCAGCCTCACCAAGCTGGTTAGATGGGTGTTTTTCTTATTTTAGAAGGGTTTTGGCAACTTTTTAGGCTGGGAGACCAGCCAAACCATCCTAAATCAGCTAAGACTAGCAAATCCCTTTAGGCTAGTTTGAAAAAGACTTTTCAGAATGGATGTTCATTACAATTTCAACGTAATCACCTTTGGTCCTATTAATCCAGGAAGACCCACAATTCCAACAAGGCCCATATCACCCTGCATGTGCAATATAAAAAGCATAAACAAGCATAAATATGTACAATGCGTACATTATATTTACATGCATGCCAACAGAAAAAAGAAACAATTCACAAAGCATCAGTGTTGGGTAGGAAAGTACGCACAATAAAACCTGGGATGCCAACAGGACCTGGGACACCCATCTCCCCCTGTGACAAACAGAGAGCAGATATTGAGCGTTTCTGGCACAACAGTCACTCTGAGGCCACTGGAGAAAAGGGGTGAAGCCTCTGTTCCTTGATAACAAGCTAATCTGTTGCCTGCATCTACCCCTCAGTGAACCAATGAAAGAGACACGGTGTGGAGTACAGAGAGGGGCTTGTTCTGTGGCATGACTGACCCGCTGCTACCTGCCAGCAGTAGGCCAAAAAATCCAGTGTATTCTCGCTCTCCTTGTTCTATGAAAGAGAGCAGATAGATGTTACGGGGTCCGCTGCTCTTGCTGAGTGAGCGCTGATGAAGGAAAAGGATTGCGGTGAATGCGTGCATGTCCTCTACGTTTGCGATATGGTTAGGGTTACAGTACAACAGGGAGTCAGGCGGTCAGGCTAGCGCTATGCTAAGCTACTGCCGGCTCAGCTATAGAGAGCTAAAGTGAGTTAGCGAGGACAAAGTTAGTTCACTCAAGTGTATATTTGAAATTAGCTTTTTGCAAAAAACCCAGAAGGGCAAGATTTTTACTGAATTACTTTTGTACAGTCCAAATTTTTAAATAAAACTAAATTGTATGTGAATGGTGTGCAGAAGTTGAAGACATGACATTGTGGGTGGTTGTCATGGTGTTGCTATGCTGTTGTTATAGGGTTTTAAGTAGGTGTTAATATTAATAATGTGATTCAGTGGTTTCTATGGATTTGTTTATGGCTGCTAGGATGTTGCTAAGTGGCTTGTTGTTGACCCTAGTAAAATGAGCTCACCAGAATATCCTAAAGTTGTGATGTAACTGAAGTAGTGACAGATCTTTTCTACCATATTGCGACATACAGCCGAGTAAAATAGATTATTGAAAATGACAAATGTATTCTATCCAATTGTAAGAAAGGGCAGCTTTTAAGCAGAGGAAATGACTGGAGTTGCCTGCATCCCCTGTGAACAACAGAATTGATTTATTTATTAAAAAATTTTTTTTTTTACTATACCAGGTAACTATACCAGGTAAACGTCTGATTATGCAGTAAAGTAATCTCTCCTTACCGTAAGTATGAGCAATAGTGACTGTGATGACTGGCTTAGCAAAGACCACTAACATGCTGGTGAAATGTTTTGCACTTGAAATTTTCTACAGATTGTCCTAATAATTTTTGACAATACACATTTTATACATTACTAAGATATTATATTTATGTCTTAGAACAATTCCTAATATGCAAATAAGTGACAGAAAAAATGACTTATTTGAATATTATGGTACATGTAAACATGAATAAGACAGAAAAGATGAAATATTGGTTAAAGAATATGGTAAAATGATCAGAAGTGAAGCAACCCCTGTGATGGCTGAAACAGATTTCTGCTGTAGAATCCTGTAGTGACAGCTGATTTCCTCATTACTCAATGCTGAGCTGCACACACTGGACACCCAACTGGCTTGTGTGTGTTATTGTGGTGGCAGAAATCAAAGGTATTTATTAGAGTGGAGTGGTTTGAGTGGCCCGGTCAGCTTGTATAACCGTATGTCATACTGCATATCAATGTATAACAGGCAGGAAACGGGCATGCAGAGGCTAGGAGACTTTGCGATTACTTTTTGGTGAACATTTCTCGCGCTGTGTGGCAATATTCTGATACACTAAACCTGATAATAAATATAACCCCATATATCTATGCTTAAATCTCTCTGAGCATTAGAAAACTGGAGTTGCCCCAAGAGATTGATGTAGCCAAGAGGTTGATGTAGCACTACTTACTGGGTTTCCATCAGGTCCTGGTGGTCCTCGCTCCCCAAAATCTCCTGGAAAGCCCTAAGCACACAAATGTGACAGACAGCAGAGCTTAGCAGAGCAAGACATGAAGAAACCGCACTTAGACTCCATTCGCAGATACCATTTGTGTATTGCTGTTTCCAGTTGACCACATGGTAAACATTGTCCCTTCACTCTAATCCTGCGCAAACCTCTGTAACATAATCATGGGATATTGAAAAACTTGATCTCAAAGAACAGCCACTGGAAAGCAGCAATAGGATAGAATAAGTTCTAACCACAGACTATATCTCCTAAACAGCCAACACATTCTAGAAATGCGGGAGACACTGTAGCATAGTTCATTTCACAAAGGTGGTTTTGGATGAAGTATATTAGTGGCCAGAATTGTTTTACCACTATTTAAGTATGTGAATAAAACAAATTAAAATGAACGCTTTTGCATTATTATTACTACTGTAGATAGTAAAGTAAGTTAGAACTTTAACCATGTCGCCCATATAGGAAAGACTGACTGTCACACATTACAACAATTAAAAACTTTTCATGTCTGATCAGTATTTATGGTCAGTCACTGACCATAAATACTGACCAGACATCAAAAGTTTGTAATTGTTGTAATTTGTCAATAAACTGCTCTATACAGAATATATTGGTACTAAAAAATAGTAAAAAATTACTCTCAATAGTAAACAAGTGAGAATGCTGCAAAAAATTACATTAAGCAGCACAACTGTTTTCAACATTGATAATAATAATGTATTAGAATGCATATTAGAATGATTTCTGAAGGATCATGTGACACTGAAGAATAGAGTAATGACTGCTGAAAAGTCAACTTTGCCGTCACAGGAATAAATTATATTTTAAAACATATTAAGATGTAAAAAAGCTATTTTAAATATTAATATTATTTCACAATATTACTGTTAATTTACAGTACTTTTGATCAAATAAATGCAGTCTATAAATAAAGTCTAAAAACTGTTGTAAAAGTAAACCTATTTTAAAGGATGCTAAGACAAAAATACAAGTTTTTTTTTTACCTGTAAACAAAGCAATTAAGAAAGTACTAATAAAAAAGTAAGAATATGGCTGCTGCACTGAAGTTTTGTTTTGTGAAAACAGAGCCTGATGCCGAGTCACAGAAACAACAGGACTGGCAGCCCTGCAGGAAATTCCATGGCTGAGTGTTTCCTTGCACTAGCAACGACCAGGAGCAGCGAGAGGAGGACCGGCAGGGATTCGCTGACAGCGCTGTTTCCTCTATCTACTGTTACGTTATATAAGAGGACAACAGCTATGATGTCGCTCTCCGCTGTGTGCTAAACGTGTGCTTGTCTTAAGGCCAAAGTCAACACTTGCGCTGTGTGGGGATCTATTTTTGTCCTCCAACAAGGCAAAACACTAAGTTACGCCTGAGGTACATGTGCTGCCTATCAAACAGAACTGCGGAGTTGCTTATTAAGAACAGATTAATCTGTGCTTGGCATTGCATTTGTGATTTGAATCTAGAGAGAACTGCACATAATTGCTAGTTGTTTTGAAAAAAGATGCTATTTTCTTTTGAAAATATGCAGACTCAGAGCACCAACACCATTTTGGTACATAGAGAATGGTTATGGGTGTATAGATGGTAAATACTTTGTTAATAATTAGTGGTAATTTAGAATTATTCATCCAGACAAAATAAGACAGCTCTGTCTACTGCCAGGACAGACTGTCAGGAACAATGAAAAATAATAGTTGCATTATGACTTATGCTATATCTTATGCAGCCTATTTGTATGCAGATTTTCTTGTGCTTAAGATATTACGTGGAATGTAGGCTGCAATGGGATTATGGTCTTAAAGAAAAAGTTCACCCAGAAATGATAGTTTGCTAAAAAAAAAAAAAAAAAAAAAAAAAAATTCATCACTTGCTCACCAATGGATCCTCTGCAGTGAATGGGTGCCGTCAGAATGAGAATTCAAAATGCTGATAAAAACATCACAATAATCCACAAGTAATCCATGTGACTCCAGTCCTTCAATTAATGTCTTGTGAAGCAATAATTGCTTTCGATTTGTTTATTACAAACATGCAGGTTTTTGCTTCACAAGATGTTAACTGATGGACTGGAGTGATGTGGATTATTGTGATGTTTTTATCTGTTTGGACTCTCATTCTGACAGCACCCATTCACTGCAGAGGATCCACTGGTGAGCAAGTGATGTAATGTTAAATTTTTCCAAATCTGTTTCAATGAAGAAACAAACTCATCTACATCTTGAATGGTTTGAAGGTGAGTAAATGTTCAGCAAATCTTCATTTTTGGGTGAACTACTCTAATGTATCCATCCAATTGGCTGTGGAACAATGGTTGAGAAACCCTGCTTTACAATTGTTCATAATGAGGGTCCTAAAGTTAGTGCAAACAGAATCAAACTCTCTCAAACATAATCTTTTTAAACAGCATGAAAGGAGTCACAAAACACTGAACACAGAGGCAAGTCAATCACAGAAGGTTGTCTAGAGAGGATGGTGAAAGAAAACTTTACCGGCCTACCCATCTTGCCCTTCTTCCCGGGAACGCCAGGTAAACCCTAGGAGAAGACAGCAGAGAGAAGGAGAGCATGGAAAGACAGGTAAAAAGAGACAGAAATGACCCCCCAAAAACTGAATTAATCAATTACTAATCCCAGTAGATGCAACAGACTGTGAGAAGGCTGAAAGGTTTTAGTTTCTATTCTTCTGGACACAAAAGGGTCTCTTAGATCTCTATGAACTCTGTCCCTCTAGGCCTAAAAATAGGAGACATGATCTGGCTAATCTGCAGTAGGCCATATTCCAGCTCCCGGGAGCTTATATTGCTATTTCCACAAAGTATCGCAGGCCGGAATTTAACAGCTCGAGGTTCCTGAGCAAATATTGTGAGAACTGAGACTAACTACTGTTTTGAAGGGGGATCTCTGTGGTTTTAGTGGAGCGTGCCCCTTTCACCAGGCTTCCTATTCAAAGCAAGTGCTCTGGATTTACAAGCCACCATTATAAAGAATAATGATATATGTAAGGCACAAGTGTGTGGGTTTTGCTCAAGTAATATTTCATATAGGGGCATCTAAAACCAAGACTATACATCTCCATTATGCCACACTGTTTTACTAAAGACTGAAGGGAACATCAGTGGACTTTTAATGCACAACTTTAATAACAGTTGTTAAAGTTACACTCAAGTTTTTGTACATACATTTGGTGTGTTGTTATGTTTTTTGGTTTGTTTTCTGTGTTCAGCTTTTTCTAAAACAACTTTTTCTACATGACTGTTATGCTTGGACTCTTAATCTGTACATCATTTTAATATTTCTATTCAAATTCAAACCATTTGCTGTGCATTTCTTTATGACTACCATAATTAGCAAAAAATGACTTTAGTGCAGAAACAACAGCAAAACTCACTCTTTCTCCGTCAGGTCCAGGAAGACCAAAGACACCTGGGATTCCAATGAAGCCCTAAAAAAGGGGAGTGTAAGAAGACAAGAAATAAACAGAGAGACTTTAGAGTGATATGGTCTGAATATCCCTTGATAAACCGCAGATTGACTTGGAAAGGTCTTTTGAGGGTAGTGGCTGCTTGGTGAAGATCGAGGCCTTGAGGCAAGTGTATATGCCCATGGACTGCATGGTGCTGGCTTCCACGATGTAGTCCAAGGGCACATACCCTCACACCAGGGATCACACTGGCATTCAGCAGGATGGCTAAGGTTGGGTCACAAGGTTAATACAGATGAACATACGATGAAATCATTAAGAGAAAAAGACAAAGAATGATGAGTGAATGATGCATTTTATGATATAATAATAAAAAAGGCAACATGAAAATGAAATAAAATAACAATGAAAAACGTCTCAGGTTACGTATGTAACCCTAGTTCCTCGAGGGAACGAGACGCTGCGTCGAAAAACGCTAGGGGAACGCCTTCTGCGACCCACGCTCTGAATCATATGTGAAATCAGTCCAATAGCTGAACGGGACGTCACGGCGGATGACGTCATGACCAGGAAGCTATAAAAGCACGTGCGGCGGAGGACAAGAAATAAACAGAGAGACTTTAGAGTGATATGGTCTGAATATCCCTTGATAAAGTGCAGATTAACTTGCAAAGGTCTTTTGAGGACAGTGGACGCTCGGTGAAGATCTAGGCCTTGAGGCAAGTGTATATGCCCATGGACTGCATGGTGCTGGCTTCCACGATGTAGTCCAAGGGCACATACCCTCACACCAGGGATCACACTGGCATTCAGCAGGATGGCTAAGGTTGGGTCACAAGGTTAATACAGATGAACATACGATGAAATCATGAAGAGAAAAAGACAAAGAATGATGAGTGAATGATGCATTTTATGATATAATAATAAAAAAGGCAACATGAAAATGAAATAAAATAACAATGAAAAACGTCTCAGGTTACGTATGTAACCCTAGTTCCTCGAGGGAACGAGACGCTGCGTCGAAAAACGCTAGGGGAACGCCTTCTGCGACCCACGCTCTGAATCATATGTGAAATCAGTCCAATAGCTGAACGGGACGTCACGGCGGATGACGTCATGACCAGGAAGCCCGCCATGACGTCCCGTTCAGCTATTGGACTGATTTCACATATGATTCAGAGCGTGGGTCGCAGAAGGCGTTCCCCTAGCGTTTTTCGACGCAGCTCGAGTTCCTGAAGAGGAACATGAAATATTAAGTAAACAAATTAAATGAAAACAGAATTTAAAAATATTTATTACAAATACATTAATGTAAAAATAGCATTTTATATTCTTATATACAGTAAAATAAAATAAATAAATAAAATAATAAGAACTAGGGATGCACGATATTGGATTTTGCCGATATCCGATATGCCGATATTTTTCAACTCAATATGGTCAATAGCCGATGCCGATATATTTCCTTTTGTTTGGAAACAACACCAAGTCTCTCCTGTACAGAGATTAACAACAAATAATTTTTCATTTTGGTTAGTTTTTAACAAAAACTTACTTTTGAGAATTAAATAAACAATGAAGTTATTTTATGATGAGAGTACTTGTTATAATGAGCTTTGAAAATAACTATACAGCAACTATAAAGCAATCCTTGACATTTTATTTGAATATTTAACATTTGTAGATGGTCTAAAGCAAAAGAGTTGTACAAATTCTGAAAATCTTTTAGAGCTCCTTGTATTTAAGCTTTCATAATCATTTTGAAAAAAAAAACATATTACACATTAATGAATAAATCTGTATATACAGGTGCATCTCAATAAATTAGAATGTCGTGGAAAAGTTACTGCTTTATTTAATCAGAAACACAATCTTAATGTTTTTTGTGTATTTTACTTTCATTTTATTACAAGTAGGCAAACAGCGCCCTCTAAGTAAATAAAACAACTTACCGGACAGGCATTAGGGCCCGGGAGAGGCTGTTGCTGCTACTGCTGCACACGCTAGTAACTGTTGACTATCACACACTGGACGCGTCATTCTGTACTTGCATTCTCAGATTAAATGCTCAAAACAGTGAATCTAATCATCATTCAGGAAATAGCTTGATTCAAGAATGACCACACTACTGACGTGATCTTATCGCTAGCACACCCTGAGCACATGTGAGTTACTCGTCTTATCGGCAAGGCATATCGGCATCATTTTTCATATCGGGCCGATGTCGATATTTGCATTTTAAGCCATTATCGGACGATTTCGATAATGTTCCGATAATATCGTGCATACCTAATAATAACTAACTAACAAAAAAATATATGTTGGCACTAAAGGAAAGAATAAAAAGGCTTTGGATGTACTCTGCTCCCATATACTTTACAAGACCAAACTGGTTTTAAAATGTTTAAAATGACAGCGGTATGCTTTCAGAGCTGATGTTCTGAGGTTTTATAATGAAAACAACTCCCAATAATGGATCCTTAAATGTCTACAACTATTTCCTTTTCTGGTGCCTTTCAGAGTTTACAAACTGGAAAACAAGGTTTCAATACCATAAATGTAGCAGCCCTTACAAACCTTCCTGAACATAAATTCTCAATCACTTTTAAGCAAATTTATAAGTGGGAGCAAACATGGAATGCAAAACATCTTATCTTAACTAAACTCAGCCAATACATGACGATTCATTTATAGCCAACACAGTCTAAACAAGTTCTTATTAAAATAATAGAAAAAAATATATGCATAACTGGAAACTGGAAATCTATGCATATATGTAAACCTGGACCACAAAAAAAAAGCGTCTTAAGTCGCTGTGGTATATTTGTAGCAATAGCCAAAAATACATTGTATGGGTCAAAATTATAGATTTTTCTTTTATGCCAAAAATCATTAGGATATTAAGTAAGATCATGTTCCATGAAGATATTTTGTAAATTTCCTACCATAAATATACCAAAACTTAATTTTTGATTAGTAATATGCATTGCTAAGGACTTCATTTGGATAACTTTAAAGGCGATTTTCTCAATATTTATCCTAACAAACCATACATCAATGGAAAGCTTATTTATTCAGCTTTCAGATGATGTATAAATCTCAATTTTGAAAAATTAACACTTAAGACTGGTTTTGTGGTCCAGGGTCACATATTTAAACAGGCAATCTAGAGAGTCACTGTGTAATCTGTCCCTTACCCGTACGCCTTTTGGTCCCATATTTCCTATAGGCCCCGGCAAACCCTACAAAACACAAAGAATGCAATATTCTCTATATTTGCAAATATGCTCATGAAAGGTAATACACTCCCAGCCCCCCGAGGAACACATTGGAGTTGATGTTGAACAGGTAGAAAGTAGCAAATCAGTTGATCTAGTGCCAATCAATATGTGAAGACAGAATCTTATCAAGTGTTTGGAGGACATACTTGAGAACTGTGAATCTATTCTGGCAACACCTCTTACAATTCCAACCACAAACTTGCCAAACTTTAAACATAAACTGAACTGGGATGTGCGCTTTAGTAGCATGTACCAATTTTGCCTACCTTGGCCAAGGATAGTTCAGCCAAAAATGAAAATTCTGGCATTTACTCAGTTGATGGTAGCCATTGATCATAGTATTTTTTTCCATAATATGGTCAATGGCTACAGTCAACTTTTTGATTACCAACACTCTTCAAAATATCTTCTTTGGTGTTCAACAGAAGACAGAAACTCATACAGTTTTGGAACAACCAGTGTTAAATCAGCTGAGTCTCTGTAAAGTCCGCAATGAATCCAAAAAATCTACATAAATCTAAATTCCAACAGAATTTTCTAAAACATGGTGAAGTTATATAAGACTGGAAACTACCAGAAATGTTTAATTAGTAAGTTGTAGTTGCTTCCCTGGTAATTTGGAAAAGCTGTGGCTGATCACATGTACACTCAGCAGTGGGAGAACATCTATCAAAAGTGGGAGAATCTTAATTTGCAAATGACTTTTCCAAAGATCAGGAATCATTCATGCCTCTGGCACCCCCCAAAAAAAAGAAGTCAATTTTCATTGCCTCTTAATTCCAAAAACAACTCTCATTTTTCAAAAATTATGTCAAAACAAGTGGTCATACTGGCGGAGCAAGCTGTTTTAGTCTCCAATACAAGCCGTGACACTTTACTATTAGTCTCGCTATACTCATATCTGTGAGTACTGTGCAAGCCAGCAGCACAACAGAAGATTTACTGCACCTGCCTGCCAGGATAACCTTTGGCACCCGGGCTTCCATCCGGTCCTCTTTCTCCCTGTAGAGAGAGGAGAATGAAAAGAATATATTGTAAAATCCATTACAATAAATATGTTGTTAGCACTGGAAGCTCTTCTTGTGGAGAGCCATAAAAAAGGATAAAAAGCACAATGGAGAGAGAGAGGAGTGAAAGGTCTTTCTATTAAAACAACATGTTATTCTTCTGCATGTCTGTAAATAGTCTTTTTTTCATGTGTTGCCATTTTTGTCAATATGACAAATGTGGAGCGTGTGTGGCCCACCACATAATTGTGAGATTATGGAACAAAGATGAAAGCATTATATATTATTTTTATACCACTATAACTCAACAACTCTAAATTCCAGAAATTCAATTCCAGAAATTTGAGGAAAGTCCAGATTGTCAGGTCAAGGGTCAGACAAACTGATGCTGCCAAAACTGCTTAATAATGTTTGTTTATTTATTTATTTATTTTTAATACAGTCTCTTTTTAGTTTTCGTTGTGTCCATTGCTTAGTGTGTAATTTATTATGTATGCTAGTGTGGAGGATTTGGAATGCATCTCAACTGAGTAGCGACGTGTTCTGGTTAGATGAAAGATTTATTGTCACATGCATATTTTACTAACTTACTGTCACAAAAAAAAAAATGCTAAAAAAACATTTTTGTGAGTCTATAGTCAGCTACTTTTTTAAAAATCCTTAAGTTTCATGAAAAAAGTACTCTTACGCTGTAAACATGCATCCCATCTTAGGTCTCAAAGGATCTGAAAAGTTCTAAATAAGAGCACAATGAAAATCATCATGGCTACTAAACAGACAAGATAATATTCAGAGCTAAGGTGTGGTCACATTTGCTTAGTGAAATGTCACAGGCGAAAGAAAGCCAAAAATAAAATATGGGAATAATGACATAAAAATCCAAGCTATTCTGCCAGCTAGCAAACTTGAACCCAAAGCAAAATTTGCATAGGGAAACTCCATCAGGTGTTGGACGAGAGAGGACCAGGCCTGGATTTTATTTTGTGTTTTGTGTGCGTCAGTCGTCCGCGAGGGGCTGCCACTTTACTTTCATTTTGTGTTTGTTTATTTTATTAAAGTCTTTAAATGTTGGCCGGTTCCCATCTCCTTGGAGCGGAGGAGTCGCCGCCGCCTGAGGCCATTCGCCATGATGTGGAGGAGCAGGGAACAGGGGACTCCTGCCGGCTGCCCGAACCCGGAGGAGCCGTCGCTGTCCACCGGGCGGCGGAGGAGTGTCGGGCCGTCCACCGAGGGCTATCCAGTGCCGC
>NW_015665038.1:1439814-1439981 GCF_001515625.1 Sinocyclocheilus rhinocerous
GCGGAGCAGTCTGCCGCCATGGAGGCTCGAGGCGGTGGGCTGGAGTGAGTTGCTGTCGGGGGGGCGGACGAACTCACTGCCATCCGTGAGTGTAGCGTCTCGACCAATCTGACACACTAATTTTTATTTGATTTAACAAATCAATTATTCATTAGATTAACAAATCG
>NW_015665038.1:1440506-1442363 GCF_001515625.1 Sinocyclocheilus rhinocerous
GTGTTTGTTTATTTTATTAAAGTCTTTAACTGTTCGCCAGTTCTTCTTCCCGAACTACGAACGTTGTTAAAATGGCACTTTTAGGATTTTTCTGTAATATGATCCCTGGAGTGTATTTTGATCAAAAATGTAAAGATAATAGTTTTATTAATCCTCTAGTTTTATAAATTCCTTTAATTCTCCTCCTGTGGAAAGTAAAAAAAAAAGTAATGACATGAATGGGAACTCACTTGATCTCCAGGGTGGCCAGAGGGACCAGGATGGCCTTTCTGTCCCTAAACAGAGAGAAAGAGAGATTGAGTGTTGCAAAAGGATATAAATACCCCCATTTATAGTTTGTCAGACAAGAGGAGGTAAATTACAGCAAGGATAATGTATCTTTAGAGACGTCACTTCTCAAACATTTGCTTAATCATATCCTGGGGGGGGGGGATCCACGTACAGAGCCAAAAGAAATTCTATCATAATCTCTGAACTTTAGTAATTCTAAAGGAACTTAATAATTTCCCACAAACACCTAATGACCATAAGCTGACAGTATGTTCTCATTACACAAGTAAAGTCTTTTTTTTTTCCGCATTCAGTGTGTCTGCCAATGAGTCACAGGAACAAAGTGAAACCAGCATGCACAATACCAGTGGTTTACAAATGTTCCCAGGATGGAGGGATGGAAAAGTAATAAATGTAGAGAAACATAACAGGTCTCAAAGCACACATCAACAGATTCCACTCCAACAGTAAACCACTTCCGAACTACCAACTCATTAACGGCTGAGTAGACGCTTAAACTGTCTGGGGACAGGCCAATTAGCTCTCATATCAGCCCATAATGAGGGGAAGACAACATTTTATGTGGTAACGCTTTAGATTACAGACCGCGAATTAAAGCGCAAGTAAACAGAATTTACAGTGTACCTTTTTTGTAATTATAGTGTACCTATACATTACCTCCGTGTAGGTATAAGAGATCAATATGCAAAGTTTGGGGAATAAAGGGTTAACAACCTGGAAAATTACAAATTATTTATACTGTAAGTATTTTGAAATTAAGCGGTACCTATTCTAATATTACGTGGTATGTATGACCTACTATGCTAAACAACAATCTTACATTTGGGAGCAATTTAGCAAGAAGATAGAGAGTGTATTATATTATAGGCCTAGGTATTTTTTAACCACGGGGTACATATTCTATTGTTAAAGGATACATGATGGAGATTACTGAACAACAAAACTGGAAGTCTAGGGAAATGAGTTAATGAGTTTCTGCTATGATTTATAATTAATTCACCATGTAGTGTACTTACCTTATGATTGCGTATTGTATTTGTCAATCTCAGCTGAGTCTTAAACTGTATACTGTGATATGTTTTTATAGCAAAAAAAAAAAAAAATTAGAGGATTTAATTTGGTTATCAAACAAAATTTAATTAAAACTATTGCAACATTTTTCGCTGTGATTACTGTGCAAATATACACTTGTTCTGTGCTTAAGTCCAACTTGTTCCCCCCTTGTTCCATTTGTAATTTTCCAGGTTATTACCTCTTTATTCACTAAATGTTGCAGATTGTTCCCTTATACCTACACAGAGGTACTGTATAGGTACACTATTATTACAAACACGTACGCTGTAAATTCAGTTTACTTACATTGTAAATTGCGGGCTGTTATCTAAAGAATTACCTTTTATGCTTATGTGGTAGCAATAACTCTTCAAGTATTATTTTTATGAGAGTTTACCGCACTACTTAATATATATTAATATTAATACTTTATTGTGGTAGCACAAGTATTATTTTTATGAGAGTTTACCGCACTACTTAATATATATTAATATTAATACTTTTAATACTTTA
>NW_015665038.1:1445889-1451348 GCF_001515625.1 Sinocyclocheilus rhinocerous
TAGTTTTCGAAGGGTGGGCAGGAGAGTACCAATAATCCTTTCAGAAATCGGAACCGTCCTCTGTAGTCTTCTGATGTCTGATTTTTTTAGCTGAGCAAAACCAGACAGTTATTGAAGTGCACAGGACAGACTCACTAGCTATGTTTCCATCACCCTGTTTTTATGCACATTTTGAAGTATCACGAGTGATGGAAACGCCAAATTTCGGGGGGAAAAAATCCCTTAATTTGCAAAAAAGCTTTTACGCTCACTTGAGGTGGTTTCTGACTTAGGGTTAATGTGAATAATGGGAGATGGAAATGCATTTTGCGAATAAATTCCTCCATGCGCATCAAAAAAGTTATGTGACTTTGTGCTATGGGACGACATAACCTGACTAACCAGCGGACTGATCTCGTTGCACAGCATGTGAAATGTTGTTATGGTCATTTCTGTAATTGCCTCCTATAACTGTCTTATACGACTGCCTTCCCAAACAGCAATGACCGCATTTCTGTCAGGACCACTATCATCGAAATGTTTGACACTTTGCATACAGTTTGAATTGGCGGTATGGTTCTGTTAGGGGTAAAAACTCCCCCTAGGGTAAACAGGACAGAACCGAATGAAGATATCATTAATGTTCTTAATGACATTTTAGTGCAACAACATTATTAAAGATAAAAGGAGTCTGACTCAATGAGGAATATTAGAAAGCCAAGTCCTGACTCTGACGAAAGGAGGAGGGTAATTTGCTCCAGAGCAAGCGATAAAGCTGCTGAATAATACTGAATAGACGTTATATTAAAATGCCGTGATTGGTATCGTATTCTAGGTAGACGTGAATCAGCTGAGAGTCAGCTGATGCAAGCTTGACTCACATGACCTGCCAGAACTAACACTACGCTTGATTTCTGTTAGGACCATTATCGTCATAATAATTGACACTTTGCATACAGTTTGATTGTGATTTGACAACTGATCAACAAGATAAGACAACTATCTGAAGTTTAGCTACAAGTTTATTAAAAATTCACATTTAAATTATACTGTCAGATGAACAAATAAACATTTACTTGAGCTTTAGCTTCAAGTTTACTAAAACTTAATATTTTAATTTGACTGTAATTTGGACAATTAAGAGTCAAATAACTGAGTATTGAAATTAGTGAGGGTTTTCTAATAAAGTGCAGATGTCATGTGTAAGCAATGGCTCCACCATAACAAGAATAGCAATGTGCAGTGAGACATTTAAGATTATAGGTGCATATCAATAAATTAGAATGTCGTGGAAAAGTTCATTTATTTCAGTAATTCAACTCAAATTGTGAAACTCGTGTATTAAATAAATTCAATGCACACAGACTGAAGTAGTTTAAGTCTTTGGTTCTTTTAATTGTGATGATTTTGGCTCACATTTAACAAAAACCCACCAATTCACTATCCCAACAAATTAGAATATGGTGACATGCCAATCAGCTAATCAACTCAAAACACCTGAAAAGGTTTCCTGAGCCTTCAAAATGGTCTCTCAGTTTACACTAGGCTACACAATCATGGGGAAGAGACTGCTGATCTGACAGTTGTCCAAAAGACAATCATTGACACCCTTCACAAAGAGGGTAAGCCACAAACATTCATTGACAAAAAGCTGGCTGTTCACAGAGTGCTGTATCCAAGCATGTTAACAGAAAGTTGAGTGGAAGGAAAAAGTGTGGAAGAAAAAGATGCACAACCAACCGAGAGAACCGCAGCCTTATGAGGATTGTCAAGCAAAATCGATTCAAGAATTTGAGTGAACTTCACAAGGAATGGACTGAGGCTGGGGTCAAGGCATCAAGAGCCACCACACACAGACATGTCAAGGAATTTGGCTACAGTTGTCATATTCCTCTTGTTAAGCCACTCCTGAACCACAGACAAAGTCAGAGGCGTCTTACCTGGGCTAAGGAGAAGAAGAACTGGACTGTTGCCCAGTGGTCCAAAGTCCTCTTTTCAGATGAGAGCAAGTTTTGTATTTCATTTGGAAACCAAGGTCCTAGAGTCTGGAGGAAGGGTGGAGAAGCTCATAGCCCAAGTTGCTTGAAGTCCAGTGTTAAGTTTCCACAGTCTGTGATGATTTGGGGTGCAATGCCATCTGCTGTGAAGTATCACGAGTGATGGAAACGCCAAATTTCGGGGGGAAAAAATCCCTTAATTTGCAAAAAAGCTTTTACGCTCACTTGAGGTGGTTTCTGACTTAGGGTTAATGTGAATAATGGGAGATGGAAATGCATTTTGCGAATAAATTCCTCCATGCGCATCAAAAAAGTTATGTGACTTTGTGCTATGGGACGACATAACCTGACTAACCAGCGGACTGATCTCGTTGCACAGCATGTGAAATGTTGTTATGGTCATTTCTGTAATTGCCTCCTATAACTGTCTTATACGACTGCCTTCCCAAACAGCAGGCATCCCCCTCCAAAAGCAATGACCGCATTTCTGTCAGGACCACTATCATCGAAATGTTTGACACTTTGCATACAGTTTGAATTGGCGGTATGGTTCTGTTAGGGGTAAAAACTCCCCCTAGGGTAAACAGGACAGAACCGAATGAAGATATCATTAATGTTCTTAATGACATTTTAGTGCAACAACATTATTAAAGATAAAAGGAGTCTGACTCAATGAGGAATATTAGAAAGCCAAGTCCTGACTCTGACGAAAGGAGGAGGGTAATTTGCTCCAGAGCAAGCGATAAAGCTGCTGAATAATACTGAATAGACGTTATATTAAAATGCCGTGATTGGTATCGTATTCTAGGTAGACGTGAATCAGCTGAGAGTCAGCTGATGCAAGCTTGACTCACATGACCTGCCAGAACTAACACTACGCTTGATTTCTGTTAGGACCATTATCGTCATAATAATTGACACTTTGCATACAGTTTGATTGTGATTTGACAACTGATCAACAAGATAAGACAACTATCTGAAGTTTAGCTACAAGTTTATTAAAAATTCACATTTAAATTATACTGTCAGATGAACAAATAAACATTTACTTGAGCTTTAGCTTCAAGTTTACTAAAACTTAATATTTTAATTTGACTGTAATTTGGACAATTAAGAGTCAAATAACTGAGTATTGAAATTAGTGAGGGTTTTCTAATAAAGTGCAGATGTCATGTGTAAGCAATGGCTCCACCATAACAAGAATAGCAATGTGCAGTGAGACATTTAAGATTATAGGTGCATATCAATAAATTAGAATGTCGTGGAAAAGTTCATTTATTTCAGTAATTCAACTCAAATTGTGAAACTCGTGTATTAAATAAATTCAATGCACACAGACTGAAGTAGTTTAAGTCTTTGGTTCTTTTAATTGTGATGATTTTGGCTCACATTTAACAAAAACCCACCAATTAACTATCTCAACAAATTAGAATACTTCATAAGACCAAAAAAAAAAAAAAAAATTTTTGTTAAATGTGAGCCAAAATCATCACAATTAAAAGAACCAAAGACTTAAACTACTTCAGTCTGTGTGCATTGAATTTATTTAATACACGAGTTTCACAATTTGAGTTGAATTACTGAAATAAATGAACTTTTCCACGTCATTCTAATTTATTGAGATGCACCTGTATTTACAAGGCATTAATCTTTCAAATAATTGTAATGGAATTAACAACATATATATATATATATATGTTGATACGAATATTTTCTAGTAATCTATTAGTCTACATTTACATTGCGTGAATCGATTTTACCATATTTTTGTCCTGTGCTGTCAGCTTTAGAGCGAATCACACATGTATATGTAGATGTCTTCCAAAACTTTGCTGTGTGTAATTGGCCGCAAATTTGTCTACACTGCATAATGAATCTCTTACTTACATCGTGTCATTGTTTGTTAATGAGGCAGGATTCGCGAGAGCGAGCATAACTCCGCACTGAATAAAAACTCCTGCGTTTTTTGAGCTGCAAATACATCTGATTGGCCATTGCGTTCAAGAGATCAACAAACATTCCTGTGATTGGCTACATTTCTCAACCCTGCAAAAACACGCTGTGAATAGGAACATTTCACGTTCTCCAGAGATCAAACTCAAAAACGCAATGGAGCATTTGCTAAATCTGTTTCGCCAATAATATAATATCATTAGAGTATCAACTGAGGGTGCTCTTGCTTTAGTTTCAGGGTGTTTATATTTAAAATGGACTTTGTGATGTTTTTTTTTTACCAAAGTTTTTATTTATTTTTTATTTTTTAATTATGTGATCAAATATTAATTGGCCAACCCCCTACAGTACTGCTGCAGACCCCTAGTGTAATGGTCGGCACCTCTCTCCGACTCATTCCTGCTGTTCATCCGTGTTTTGTCTCTGTCTGCGGCACATGGTGGTTTGTTATTTTCCTGTCATCTGCTACTGCACGTGGGGGAGCAATGGACTGACCACAAAAATCTTGAGTACATCCGTTCCGCCAAGAGAATAAATTCTCATCAGGCCCGCTGGGCTCTATTCTTCGGGCGGTTTAACTTCACTATCTCCTATCGCCTGGGGAGTAAGAACGGTAAACCTGACGCGCTCTCGCGGATTTTCGAAACTGAGACCGTATCCTCTTCTCCGGTGCCCATTGTGCCACCCAACCGGGTGGTTGCGGCGGTCACCTGGGAGGTGGAGTCCAGGGTCCGCGAGGCACTAGATGGCGTTACTATCCCCGCGAGATGCCCAGATGGTCTGTTATTTGTACCTGAGTCAGTTCGAACCAGCATCCTTCAGTGGGGCCATTCTTCTAGACTAGCTTGCCACCCAGGAGTGGCTCGGACACTTGCGCTGATTAAGCAGCGGTTCTGGTGGCCGTCGGTAGCGCGGGACGCTCGGGAGTTCGTGTTGGCCTGCCCGGTATGTGCGGTGGGTAAGGGCTCTAATCGACCCCCAGTAGGGCTTCTCCGACCGCTGCCTATCCCTTCGAGACCCTGGTCCCACATCGCCATGGATTTTGTCACAGGCCTACCCCCGTCTGGTGGCAATACCGTGGTCCTCACGGTGGTAGACAGGTTCTCGAAGGCGGTTCATTTCATTCCCCTCCCCAAATTACCCTCAGCGAGGGAGACATCGGTCATTGTCTTTGATCACGTCTTCCGCATCCATGGCCTCCCGGTGGACATGGTTTCTGACAGGGGTCCCCAATTAACATCTAGATTTTGGACAGAGTTCTGTCGATTACTGGGGGCGACAGTGAGCCTATCATCCGGTTACCATCCGCAGTCTAACGGTCAGTCTGAGCGGGCCAATCAGGACTTGGAGAGGGTCTTGCGTTGTGTGGCGTCAGCAGAGCCTTTGACTTGGAGTTCCAAATTAGCCATGGTCGAGTACGCACATAACTCCCTCCCGGTCTCGTCTACGGGATTGTCACCCTTGTAAGGTCCACGCACTTGGCCCAAGGAAGGTATCCAGTGGTGGATGAAGGTTACTTGCGTGTTCAGT
>NW_015665038.1:1454017-1455792 GCF_001515625.1 Sinocyclocheilus rhinocerous
AGTGACCATAGTTCAACTGTAGTATTTGTAGATTTGAATCATGTGTAAACAAAAAACATATTTGAACCATGTGTAAACAAAAATATAACCTAATAAGTTACAATTAAGGCGTATTGAATGTTAAAATGTGTTTTAAACATAAAGTTAAGTGGTTTTCATTACCCATTTTACTCTTAGTAATTTAATAATTTAATAAATTTCATAATTTAAAAGTTTAGTGCAGAAGTATCGAATCGGTATCGATATCGACGATACTGCCTTGAAAAGTATCGGTATCGTATCGAAAACAAAATAAGGGGTATCGCCCATCCCTAGCTCTCATAGACCAATTCCATCGTCGTCATGGTGAGTCTTCCGGAGATGCCAGGAGGCATCCCTGAGGGGAGGGATTCTGTAATGATCGGCACCTCTCTCCGACTCATTCTTGCTGTTCATCTGTGTTTTGTCTCTGTCTGCGGCACATGGTGGTTTGTTATTTTCCTGTCATCTACTACTGCACGTGGGGGAGCAATCAGCGCTAACTCGCAGCGCTGTGTGCTCCACTAATTGCGCACCTGTTACTCGTTTCCCCTTCCTATTTATTCATTCCGATGGCTTCTCTCTGTGTCAGTATGTCATTTGTGTTACGTCTGCCCTTACCTTGTATGTTTTGAGATATCCTCTCTGCTTATCATTTTTGGTACTGTGTCCAGGATCCTCAGGCGAGGATTAATTAATCCACTGGATAAAGTGTCTGGACTGGGAGCGCTAGACTGAACTCTTCTCTGTCATCCTCCCAGCCATCAGTCCAGTTGGTGTGGGCACTGGGAGCCCCGTTTTCTCCTGAATTTTGTGTTGTCTCGTTTTGATGTTATCATTCGAAGTTTCTAATAAACTTCATTCTTTTTTGGCACAGCACTTGAGTCCTCCTGTTTTACACAGCGTTTTTGTGACACCCTAGTGGTCGCGGACCCCTGGTTGAAGACCCTTGAAGTACATTATATTCAGATTTGGAATGACTTAGGGTGACTTCACTTTTGGGTGAAAACTATTACTTTAAGAAGAACAAATGAAGAAACAATTAACAAAAACAATTCACTGCAAAACAAATCGGAATCCACCTATGAAGCTCTTCAATTGGATCAGTGGTCTAACGCAAGAGAAACATTCATGACACTCATTCATCAATGTGTTAAGGTACCACTTCAAGAACCTTTCCTTCTATGAAAATTTATAGGGACTGTAAATGAAATGAAGACATCATCGACACCTTCACAATGAGTGAAAAATCATGTGGTGTTATGTGTCTTGGCTGGGTAATTGGCAGTAACCTTTGGGATTACAATTAGGGATGCACCAGTATCGGGCCTGGTATTGGTCTCCTGTACTCGTACTCGTACTCGTACTCGTACTCGTACTCGTTAAAATCCCCCGAACGCCGATACCACACAGCATGTGATAAGCGCCATATTCAAACAAAGAAACACCGACAACAGAACAACAGACAGCAGAATGGAGTTAAGGATGTCTACTACGAAGTATATGTATGCAATGAATATAACGTTAAACATTCAGTGTTAACGCCTGTATCGCTGATGTGCGCGAGCTGATAAACAAAACACACTGAGTGGATTGAGCGCGCGGCGGCACAGATGCGCGAGCTTGTCGAGTGAATATACCTTTCTCACAGACATCACTGGAAAGTTTGTAGTTCGGTCGGATATGTCATAAACAAGTCAGTAAAACAATGCACAAGTTACTTAACGGTAGGGAGAGAGAGAGAGACAGAGAGAGCA
>NW_015665038.1:1455809-1487379 GCF_001515625.1 Sinocyclocheilus rhinocerous
AATAGATTTTGGTTTGACTGTATCTATTTGATAAATGAAGTTAACCAACTAACATTATACATACTCTTTTGGTTACTGTACCCAATATTTAAAAAATGTACAAATGCAATAAAAATATTGGTATCGGTACTCGGTATCGGCAAGTACCAAAAATAAAAGTATCGGTATCGGGCGAGTACTAGAAAAAGTGGTATCGGTGCATCCCTAATTACAATAACAGAGCGGAAACGTCTATTGACTAGAATTCAGGAGGAGGAATGGAAATTCTATGGCAAGGTTCAGCTCTCACTAAAATAAGATGTAAATTGGCCAGAGTGAGTAACAATCACACCCTCACACTTTATACTGTTGTTTTTTAAATAATATTTTAAATCTGCAAGGATTCATTAAACTGATCAAAAGTGGTAATGTTAAATCTTTACTGTCACAAAACATTTCTATTTAAAATAAATGCTATTCTTTTGAACTTTCCATTCATTAAAGAATCCAAACAAACATTTTTCACCATTTTCACAAAAATATTAATCAATCAATATTAATTTTAAGTGTGGTTTCGGTATCCAAATAGATTTTGTGGCTACTGTATGTGATTTAGATCAAACACTCTTCCCACAGCTACTGTGCCAGTGCCAACTGTTCCATCAACAGTTTTCTGTGTTTATCTGTGCCTGCTGGGGCAAATCTCTTTACAAAACACTGCTCACAGAAACCTAATTTGTGAGGACTCTTCTGAGTAAACAAAGCAAATCATAGTTTGGCACAAGCGATCAAAGACAGGTTAAAAGCATACAACACGGGCTTGTGATCTCCACACTGGAACTGAGTGCTCTGATGTGGTGGATAATGAACAATGCCCTCCCTCCTCCTAAACTATGGAAATATATTACATAAAGGGAAAGAAGCCACAAATGTAGAGCTAAAGAGTCAGAGAAGGAAAGAGGGCCAGTCTTCATTGCAATGAACAAGAGAATGTGTCTTGCCATTGGTGCTTATGCTTGTGCCATGCATAAACAGAGAACAAATAAATCCCAGATGTGTGAGCTAAAAGGACCTTAATAAAAGGAAGCAATTGTTTAGCCTGTGCATGTATGATTGTGTATGCGCATGGTGGACTTTCAAATTCAGAGGATAAAGCCTCCCTTCTGTGTTTGCCTTTTTTCCTAATGTATTTTATGTCGTCATATTTTCATTTGATTAAAACAACTTGGAACACTATTTTACCTTTTATACTATCATAAGTTATCACCAATAGTTTTGTATAATTACAATTCGTAACAGTCTCAAGTTTTTTTAACATTGCAAAAGCATTTTTACATTTTTTTAAAAGAAAAATAATAACTTCAGTAACATATCGACAAGCGTTTTTTGTTATTATTTTCTTTCTTACTACTTTTTTCTTACTTTTCTTTCTAACCCTAAAACACAATGCCATGAGGTGGAAAAATACAGGCAAAACACCTGTAAAAACGAAATATGTAAAATTACCTCATATTAATACAGTACATTGTTCCCTATTTTTACAGGTTTTTTTACGGTGTATATTTTCGGCATAAAATGAAAATTCACCTTTTTCATCTTCCTGTAAAAAGACATACTGGTGTCAAAAATCTTTTTCAATCATCCGTTTCACTTGGATGTACGTGACAATATGGAAGAAAATATCTTGATACTTCTGTTACATTGTGACTTCAGCAGAATCTTTTGATGAGGTACTGCACTTTCCCTTACTTACATAAAAATGTTTACATAAATACTGCATTTTACACTTGCGTACATGTGTTCAAAATCACCCACTTGTTCATTCATTCACAATTTACAGCATAATGAAAGCCACATACAGTAGTTAGTAAGTGAGTGTGCATGAGTGAATGTGGGCACAGCTGTATGGCACACTGTGCTGTATCCCAACCGGCATGAAATCTGACATGAAATCCAGTGTGATTTTAATCAGATTTCAAGCCACAAGTAAATATGGTTAGCGAAAATCAGATTTCATGCAGACAACAAACAAAACATTTTTTTCTGCCTGGCTTCACAAAGCCCATTTGACGATACAGTTGAGCAGCAGATAAACTTAACACAATATCTCAGCAGCACTGAGATGTGAAATTTTCCCCCTGGGAAACCGATTCATAAATTTAAATCACTAACATCTAATTCTGTGATTTTTGTTGATATTGAGGGCTACTAAATAAGCCAAAATAGCTTAGCACTTAGCTACTCAATTTAAACTTGATTTAATTCATCTTTAAAAACAGCTGACAGTTGGAGTTTCTGTATCTGTATCCTCCTGACTGTTTTGCACTATTTTTCTTATGTAAACCTTAGCTACAGAAAAAAATGACAAAATTATAGTTTTTTTCTCTCTTGACTCGAGAGTGTCGCTTCACGAAACTATTACAGACAAAGATGCACTTCCAGGTAACTATTAATGGATGCCTCCAATTCCAAAAAACGCAGCTTGCTCTAGTTCCATTTCACAGACTGTGCCAAAGGACCATCTTCCTCCCAAATGGTCATTTACCTCTGGCTGAGTAAAAGCAAAAGTATTTTTTTTCCCGGCAGAAACTGCCCCCCTTTTCCATCTCATTCAGTAAATCTGTGACAAGGATTAGCAGAGAATAAAGTTTAATATAATTATGGTGTTACAACCAATGACATCTACTAGACTGATATCCAGTAACAGATGTGGTCAAGGGTCTGGGGTTGTTGATGTTGAATGAACATATTCCTATTGCTCAAACAAGTGGTGTATTCAAAAGCCCAGTTATAAAGGAAAGAAAAATAAGTCAATTTTTAGCTGAGAGAACCTGAAGTTAACAATGTTTTATAGCAGTCTTATCCCTGTCGAATATTTATTTCCAGCCAATGCCTAAGGCTAAAGACCCAAATATTATGAAAATTTCCTTTCAATACTGCTAGGTTTTCAGCTTAAACCATGCCACATAATGTCAGCACATGGTGGAAGAGTAGCAGGTTTTGATGTTTCTTGCACTGTACTGTAGCAGTTTAATTATGGTTTGCCTGTTTTCAGAACAAATTGTTTTTATATATATAAACACAAGTAGTGTTTGCCCATATAAACTTTTCTATGCAAAACATGATGCTAGGATTTTGCGAATGGTTGCCATGCAGCTACTAAGGTGTTCTAAGTTTTTTTTTGTGCATTGCTATAGGGTTGCTAGGGCATTTAGGTGGTTGCCAGGTGGTTACCTAATGGACCACATCAAAAGAGTCCATCCTATGTTTAAAAGAGACAGCTTAAATCAGCCTCTAAACCAGACTAAGTTGGTCTTTAGTTGATATAGCTGGGCTCCCAGCCTGATCAGCTCAGAAGTGTCCAAAAGCTTTTTAAAATAATAACACTTTTTAAAATAATAATACTTTACAATAAGGTTCTAATTGTTAACATTGGTTAACTAACAATTAAAGTACTTCTAAAGCATTTATTGTTATCTTATTCAGTTAATTTCAGCATTTACCAAGACATTGTTGAAATCAAATGTTGTTAATATTATTTAATGAACATGGGCTAACATTCATTCAATTCAATTTACTTTATTGTCATTGTACATAGGTACAACGAAATTCTGTCTGGTGAGTCTCAGTTACAAACTAAACAAAGGAAGAACAACAACTTAAATCAACCAACAATAAATAACAGACAACAGTTACCCCAAAATAAAGTGCAAATTATGTCATTAACTTAAGGGGGGAAAGTGCAAGGGGTGTAATAGAGGTCACAGCTCTTGGAAAGAAACTGTTTCTCAGTCTGTTTGTGTGTGCTTTTATGGTCCTGTACCTCCACCCTGAGGGCAGGGGGTCAAACAACCAGTTTTTAACCAGTTTTTAACCAGTTTTAACATGACCTAACATAAACAAAAGAGTAATAAATACTATAACAAATGTATTGCTCATTGTTAGTTAATGCATTAACTAATGTTAAGTAATGGGACCTGGGTGTTGGTTGAAATCCTTATCCCCGATTACGAGCAAAAATAATAGTGATGCTTTCCTTAGATGCTTTGCTACAAAAACTGGTTCAACTATGTCTGAGAACTTAGATAAGCAAGGGCAACCGCGCACAGAGCAGCTGAGTATGGGAATATGAGTAAGACGAAAGGAATCTGGAGCTTGTAATGATGAATGACGTGGAGTCAGCTCTACAGAAATCACTTCAGGACACATCACAGAAAAAATTCTAATATATATATATATATACACTGTGCAATGGTTCACTGTTTACAGCTTGGGACTATAAAATAGTTACACGAACCAACTGACAAATATGGTGTATAAAAGATTGTTGCCAAAAGAGTCCCAGTGAACCTCAGTGAGAAACAGAAGGGGTGGAGCAGCACAATCTCCAAGCAGACGTTAGTAGCCTACGCTCGTCCTATTACAGCACACGTCCAGCCGTGCCAGAGTCCACATCTGTTGATCTCCAGGGCACGAGTGCGACAGGATTGAAAGACTGTACATGGCTCAATATTTTGAAATGAAAAGCGTAACTTAATCCCAACTGATCGTTACCTGCTCATATGGCCAAATGTGTCACTGCTACTTACTGTACATGTGTTACTTTACAGTAGGTTTGAGCATTACATTTTTCTTTTTTTTTACTGTTACAAGATTTTGTCTCTGGCCACGGCCCATGGATGGAATAACTTTCTAGTTCACTGCCAGCAGTAATTTAGCACAAGTAGTGTCTGCAACTATTTTCCACCAGCTTTTAATATTTTGTTTTAAATCTGTGGCTGTGTGATTGGAAACACATGGAGGCAAAGAAAATACCAGGTAATTCCATTAATTTACAATGTTTCAGGGAGTCGTCTTGATCCAAACGTTCAAACAAACACCATTGATTCTGAATATATGTAAAACTGCTGATGTAATACAGCGCACATGTATGGGTCTCTTTGTTTTGTGTTGTGTGACTGCATGTGCTACTCAACAGCACATAAAATGACTTCTTAGAATCGTGTATGCCAAAGTACCGAATGCCAAATTCTTAAACCCAATTGAAAATGTCACTCTGCTTCATGTGTGAAGGTTTCCTAGAAGCTTAATAGCAAATTTTCCCCTTTGGAGAAAGAGAGTATGGGCGTCTTTGCAATTTGCCATTAAGCAGATTGTAGTAGACTGGCTGAAAATGTTAGTACGGGGACCTGGCTGAGCCAATTTCATCTCAGCTGTGTAGACAGTGTATATGTTCACTGGAAATATGACTGTTTTGAAGCAGGCCTTCTGCCCTGGCCAAAGCACTGTCAGTTCCTTGATTTGGGGCCCATTTACCTCTTTTATTGTACAATAATGACACCTATTTGATCCTATTAGGTAAAGAACATTTCAAAATAAAATACACACACTACGTTGAGGTAAAAAGCAGTATTTTACAAGGAATTTTCCACAGACATCCCTTGGAATTGGACTACAATGAGGTCATACGCTGGCTATCCTGTTCACAGCAGCGTCAAGGACATCAAAGTCAGGTGGACATGTCTAAAACAATTTGGTTTTCTTTCCAGAAAACCAGGAGAAATGCTGTAAGCTTCCGTGAGGTCTTCTACAAGAACCTTTTCCAATGGCATTTCACACAACTGATTTTAGGAGGAGTTCGACACAAGAACCTGTTTCGCATTTGCTGAGTTAGACTGATGTACCACCATCCAGAATATGCCATGGTATGACTGTATGTGAGGGATTACTTTAGCATCGGGCTGATAAAGCAATAATGTTTCCTGGAAAAACATGATGCTATGCTGTTGCAAATTAAGTGTGCTGAACATTTCCAAACATCTGGGTTGGGAACTACGCTTAGATCTGTTCTGTGACGTGACATTGGTGGACTCTCCCTATATTAGAGAAATCAAAGAATGACTCTTACCTTCCGACCAGCTTGACCGGGTAGTCCAGGTAGTCCTAATACCCCAGGGTCCCCCTATAAATGAGAACACTAAAAATTACTTCTGATATGGTAAATTTGGCAATGTTGACATATTCAGAGACACCACACATTGTAACTTATGCTAATTGTTCGCTACTATGCTACACTGATTCCTGAGTACTGGGACAGAACAGGCAAAAAAAAAAAAAGGTTTATCAATGAATCATCAGCCCATTCTGGATTCATCTGTTGAATGTGTTTGGCTGGCCACACACTTGAAGATTTTAAGCCCCGATTTTGAACCAAATATGCACCCCCAAGCAATCGGGGGTGGTGTGGCCCAATTCGAGGCTTGTCGCAAATTACTTTTTGTCCAAAAAAACCCCTCAATTGTGTGGTGTCATTGTGCTTATTTCACTGCTCCCGATCACGTCGGAGCCTGCACAATCCCAAATCGTAAATTTTAAACATTTTTAATATTTATGATTCTTGATCAGGCTGCCTCTGATGTGATACCAATGAAACTACAGCTGAAACTTGCCAGCCACAAACATGCCATGAAAGTGGAGTATTGAGAAAGAAGATCAGCAATATTGTTTTTTTCTCCAATGTTTTTCTTCCCGTAAAACAAAATTCACGCCAGGAGAACCAGCTGCTGTCGTCAATCGTCCTCTAATTGTTTTTCTTCGCAAGTCATGCTTGATCTCACAAATCTCTGTGAGATCTTGTTTCATTGTGAAAATGAGACTACAATTGGCGAGTGTGTGGTCTCGCAGTCTGGCCAAATCGTGTAGTAGTGTGTGCATTCAGAGGATTATAATGTTAAACGCTGATTGACACTGTCCTTAAATCCCAAAGTATACTTCATTTTTGTACGTGTACGCTAGCGTATGTGTACAGTCGAACGCGTAGCCTTTCAAAGTATATTGAAAGCGTGTGCAAACGCAGGCGGTCGACACATGCCCTCTAGAAAGCTTCATCTTTGTCCAGCGTCTGCTGTATTTTTCTTCAGCAGTTATGACTGATAAAAATGTCTTTGTACTGCTTTAAACTAAAGTTGAGTCTCTCATAACCCTCTCACAAAAGCGCTTTTCAATGCGGCCATCTGTTGTTGTTGCCGTCTCTGCTATTTTATTGTTGTTGTTGTTCCATCACTTTAGTTTAATTTTCTACTGTGAAAAAAAAAAAAATGGCCCGGGCCAGTGTTGCCACCTTGTGGAACAACTGTTTAGTGTTAGTGCAAAACCAAGTCAATGCACATATGCGACCTGTGCGTACAAAGTCGGACGGTGCGTGTACTATTTTGGTGGCGAAATTTGAGTCACACGCACTGTATGCGGACCCTGGCGTATGTGTAAAAAACGAAGTATACTTTGGCCTTAAGTCTTGGGTCTTCGGTTAAGTTTTGAAAATCGCCAAGTGTGTCCCAGGCTTTAAGGCAGGGCTGCAAAACTCAGTTCCTTCGAAGGCCACAGCCCTGTAGAATTTTGTTTCAGCTCTAATTAAACACACCTGATCCATCTAATCAAGCCCTTCAGGCTTATTTGAAAACTACATGGTATTTGTGTAGGAGCAGGGTTGGAACTAAACTATACAGAACAGTGTTGAAGAAAAAAAAAACGTATGTCAGGCCATAAAAAAACACTACCATTCAAACGATTAGGGTCAGTAAAGAAATACAAATTTTTAGTCAGCAAGGATGCGTTCAAGGATGCATGAGCAAAATACAGTAAAGGCATTAATAATGTTACAAAATATCCTAATAAATGCTGTTCTTTTGAACTTCTATTCATCAAAGAATTATGAAAAATCATTCTTTCCACAAAAATATTAAACAGCACAACTGAGCACCCAATTTTGTCTTTTCTTGAGCAGCAAATCATCATATTAGAATGATTTCTGAAGGATCATGTGACACTGAAGACTGGAGTAATTGCTGCTGAAAATTCAGCTTTGCCATCACAGGAATAAATTACATTTTAAAATATATTAAAAGACAAAACAGCTATTTTAAATAGTTTTTTAAATTTATTTTTGATCAATTAAATGCAACCTTGGTGAGCATATTAGTCTCATTTCATAACAATACAAATCTTTTGAACGGTATTGTACATATTCACATTTCAGTTTTTCTTTAGCATGTCCCATAACCTTGCCTGCTGCTGTTTTTGTTTTTATTCTCAGGAATCAGTGTGCTGATTAATGCAAGAACTTGCATCATTTTAAGTATGAAAAAAAAAATGTTTGCAAGTGCACAATATACTTTTTGCAACCACTTAAAAACAGACATAAGCTAAAGCACATGATGGTGAATAATACAGTAACAATATGTAATAAATAACATACTGTATTTAAATAATTAATAAGGGAGGGTATGGTAACGCATACCTTTATTCCATTTAGTGCTCTGCCAGGTGAGATTCCAGGGTCTCCCTTTTTTCCCTGTAACACACAGAGAACAAACAACTGATCTCATGCAACTATACTCGTGGAAAAATGTAAAATTTTACAATGAGGTATGTTTAGATACAAAGCTTTCATAAAAGGTAAACAGAGTATGCTATTTTAAAATGCTTTTAAATGAAAAGACTTTTCAAACTACCTACAGTGACTCACTCTTGTTTTGACTCATGTATACATCACACAGGAAATGAGGAGGTTACTGAGGAGTTATTGTGACCCCTGCTCTCAAATACTGTAACAGGATTCCTCTCCTAATTTTTATATATAGTCTACATGGATAAGAGTAATGAAGGCTTGCAAAGGAAAGGAGTGTTGTTTACGCAAGAGAGTGACCCATGTACACTAGTGAGAATAAGTTTACAGTAAGTCTCTGCAATGACACTGGGGTTCACACACCACATTCTTTTGCCTTTTCAGGCAATGGGATGAAGCCATGCTTTATGGCTGTGATTCAAACACATGTACAAGTGGTAGCATATTTTTTCAAATTAATCTAAGCTGTTAATCGCCGTGTTTTTTTTTTGTTTGTTTTTTTTTGACAATGCTTCTGGCATTGTTTTTGTGGCTGTTTCACAAAAGTTATTATGCAAATCAGGTAAGAGTGCAAACATGCCCATAAATCTGTGCTAAATGCAGTTTGCATGGCATAATCTTGCAGGTTTTGAGTTCAGTTGTGAAGGATTCACCAGGCTCGTACTTTGCAGTGAATGTAAAACTTCACTCCAACACTGCAATTCAGACACCAAAATTGGCTCTGTAAAGCCAAAAGTGTGCTTGTCTACACCATGTGTCTGGATACATGGCAGTTATAATGGTCTTATCCATCATTTGATGATTTACTGCTCAATGAATAGCAAATTTACTGCTATTTGAATACATAGAGAGAAAAATCTGCTAGGAAGCCAACAACAAACATATTGCAATGAAGTGTTAGTTTTCTATTGGGCCCCAAAGTAGCCAGTGTAGTGTTTTATTGTAGTACTGAAGTAATAGTAGCATGTTTTTACTGCTGTCTTTCTAGGTATTATAAAATAATAGTCTACCTTGTGATATCACTGTTGTAAAAATACCCAATCACCTATTAAAGTGCTACTTAAAGCACATATGGCTTATAATTAGAAGCCATTGATTAGATCAAAGCTCATGCACATGTTTAATGATCCCCTTTAAATCTGCTCACTAATAAGTTCAAGACTTGCATTTTATGAGCACAGTTTTTTGTTATGGTATGTCCAAACATAATGGGGTACGTTTCCCAAAAGCATCGTTAGCCAACTATGGTCGCAAGTTCTGTCGTTACTAACATAGTTCATCGATTCGGTGTTCCCGAAACCATAGTTCAAAGGAACATTTGCAAACAGCATCGCAAACTTATACGTAGTTAGAACGTCTCGGTTACTTGTGTAACCCTCGTTCCCTGAAGGAGGGAACGGAGACGTTACGTCAGTCGTGACTGATGAATTGGGATCTCGCCCAAGAGCCCAATCACCTTCGAGTGTAAACTAAACAAGCCAATGACAGTTGGCGTGCGTGTTTCGCCACGCGCACCCCGCCCCGCAGCGCGGGTATAAAAGGAGAGGACCAAGAGGGTAACAGGTGAGGGCGTGGAGGATTCAGCCTCCTTGCCCCTCTGAGAAACCTGATGACCAAGTCGTGCTTCCCCAGAGACTTACCGTCTACTGCCTCGTGATGTGCGGCAATGGCGGCAACATACACTTTGAGGGTGGAGGGAGACAGCCTTCGCTCCAACCCATCCTGCAGGAAAGAAAGCACGACTCCGATCTGGCATCTACGGGGGTCTTCCCGGCGGGAAGAGCACCAATCGACGAACAGGTTCCACTTCAGCCTGTAAGCGTGTCTGGTAGACGGGGCTCTAGCTGACGTGATGGTGTTTACGCGCTCTCCTTTTATACCCGCGCTGCGGGGCGGGGTGCGCGTGGCGAAACACGCACACCAACTGTCATTGGCTTGTTTAGTTTACACTCGAAGGTGATTGGGCTCTCGGGCGAGATCCCAATTCGTCAGTCACAACTGACGTAACGTCGAACGTGACTGACTGAATGGGAACTACAGTTTCTTGTTAGTAAGACATATGGACTTAAATAAATTATGCTCTTAGGCACTGTAAGCAAGCTAACATACAGTACAATCTATATCTTACATTCCATTTAAATATATATCCATTTCTGTCTCTATAGCTTATATATGTCCTCAATAAGCACATTTTTGAAGAGTGTGCATATGCGTAAATGTGTAAGGGAACTCCGCAGTATGACGCAAGAGGGAACCCGCGATGAATCAAACATCAAATTAAGCAAAATGACAAGGAACGGAAAATAATGTAGTCATTAGCTGCCATGTTCATTACAGCAGCATCTCAGAGATCTCAAATCGATGAATTAGTAGAAGTTATTACTCCACTACCTGTGCGTGATATCATTAACGATTGTCCTATATTGTTGAACCAACGTGGTTCAAACAACGGAGATATGTTCGGAAAATAGTAATGACTAGTTAGGTTGTACAGCGATGCATCATACTATGGTGGTTAAGCAGCGAGTAACATCATTGTATGGGAAACACACTACTGATCAATGTAAAAAAACTACACTAAACTACACTAAACGAAAAAAAATAGTTCCAACAAACACACTAGTTTAGTAGCATCCACAAAAGCATCACAACACTGTATTCAATGGTACAAACCTTGGATCCGGGGGTCCCTGGGCGGCCTGGATTTCCATGTGGACCAGGGGGACCCTACAAAACAACACATGTTCACTTGTATTTGTGTGCTGTCTCCTCCATAGTTACTGTGCTGTGTCACAAGCCTTGACCCACATTATTGTTTTTTTTCTTTTTTCCAAACAATAAATGGCCAATAAAAAGACAAGAAAGGAAAGGAGAGGGGCATAAAAGAGAATGTACAGAGAGAGAGAGAGAGAGAGAGAGAGAAAGAGTCTGTGAAATGAACACTCGTGTACCAGACTGTTTTAGAAGCACATGACCATTACTTCTGTCAGTTTAATAGCTGCTATCAGGGTCCCAAATTAACACTCATAAAGTGCCAATGTGAGTAAAAATTTACTTTGGCAGGTAAAATGAGTCGCTCCCCAGTTAGGAACAGCAACATGATTTAAATCAAATTATAAAACAATAATTTGACTCTCAGTGATGTAAGCGACATAATCTAATTAAATCAAAGACAAACCGCCTATTAAAGAATACAGGTGCATCTCAATAAATTAGAATGTCGTGGAAAAGTTCATTTATTTCACAAAACTGATCCGTCTTCAAACTACTTTTCCTTAGTGGAAATTAAATTGTCAGACATTTAGTTTGGAAGCCTGAAAGTTTTTTTCTTCTATGTGGTGAGACATTTTGCTCAAATTGTTTCTCTCCCAAATCTCCATGAGTTCAAGTGAAAGGATAAATTAATGTATTCTTTTTTAACAGATCAGATAAAATTGTATCTCTATGCCAGTGCATGTATAAACAGAATCAGAATCTGGTTGCATTTAGGATAGCAATTTCACCGACTTGATTAACTTGACCCTAAAGCAGTGGCAGTCCCTTTCTGTAAATGCCTCACAAAACTATGTATGGTGCTCTTAGACACTTTTATACATTTCAGACAGAAACCTGGAAAGAATGAGTGCAGAAAAGAAAGAAAGAAAGAAATATTATGTCAGGGCAATAAATAACGATTTTCAGTGGATTCCTTAATTCTTACAGTGGTTCAGGACCTCTCAGCCCCCCACCTTTACCCCCGACACTGGAAAATATTTTTAAACAAGAATCAGAACATTTGCTTTAGTCCCTTAAAGTCGCCAAACCTGTCAGAATCTGAGGGAAGCAGCTTAGTCAAATTTTGGGAATGGAGAAATGTTTGAAAACCTCATACATTTTTCATTATTCTGGCCCTCTAAGTGCTGTATGTAAGTAGCAAAGTTTGCCCAAGGCATGCATTCGGAAAATTGCCCTCTACTTAAAAAGAAAGTGTTGTGTTTTAAAGGGTACTTCTGGCATATGCTTTTGGCATATACCATATGGACATGATTTTCTTCATTAGCTCACTTTTCCATGCAGCGACCAGGGGGTTTGAGTAGAGAGAATGTAAGAAAGCTCCCTAGACACTGATTTATACACTCTGTTAGTAAAGCAGACAAAATAAATGTGATCTTAAACAACAAACTGCAAAAGCCACAATCCAACTGGCCGTCACTTTGGAGGTTAATATGTGCTAAATGAAACTAAAGACCATACTGACAGGGAACAAACACTGGGAGGGTGGGAGGTAATGATTCGTGCTTGGTGATGTTGCTTATTTGCACATACTTTCTGCATTGTTTTAGCACCCGACTGACTAAATTAATTATGCAAATCAGGTAAGTAAAATATGTGCTCATCGTAGTTTGCATGATTCAATTCCTTATCTGAAGTAAGCTGTGGAGGATGCAAGCAGACTACAATCTGGCATACATTAGTGGGAGTGTACAGTGTCATTCCACTGTTAGGATCCAGAAAATGCAGAAAGTATGCTTGACTACATTTCTGTCACGGTCGGTGGTAGTGTGAAGAGCACGGAGCGAGGCAAAGACATCAACATACAATTCCAGACAAGGGAGAATAGAACGGGCTAGAACTAAATAGGGTAGATAACGAGGGGCAGACAGGTGATGGGGATAACTAATAACAAGGAACAGGTGATACTAATAATGTGAAAAGGAACTGGAAGGACCAAAAATAAGGAGAACTGGAAGGACCAAAAATAAGGAAAACAGGAACTCAACAGGAGCATACACGTGACAATTTCATGTCTTTATACATCCTTTTTATGCTGGTTATAACCCTTCTCTATTGTTTAATCATCATTTGATAAATTACTGCAGCCAAGATCACTAGAAAATGTACACAAACATCTCTCATAAATTAAATTATGTTTACAGTTTCTGGCACAGTCCTATTTCAGCACGTTTAGTGGCTACTTAAATGGATCACTGGTCAGTTTTTGTGCTGAAAGACCGCTCAACTGTTTGTTTCATAATGTGTAAATTTATTGCAGCATATATCCTGGGATCTTATTAGATATTATTAAAAAATAATTAGCTCTAAATTAAAGGTACAGTTCACCCAAAAATGAAAATTTGCTGAAAATGTACTTACTCAAAGGCCATCCAAGATGTAGATGAGTTTGTTTCTTTAGGACTGGAGTCGTGCGCTTTACCTGTGGATTGGATCACTGGTCAGTTTTTGTGCTGAAAGACCGCTCAACTGTTTGTTCCATGTTTCATAATGTGTAAATTTATTGCAGCATATATCCTGGGATCTTATTAGATACAATTAAAAAATAATTAGCTCTAAATTAAAGGTACAGTTCACCCAAAAATGAAAATTTGCTGAAAATGTACTTACTCAAAGGCCATCCAAGATGTAGATGAGTTTGTTTCTTTAGGACTGGAGTCGTGCGCTTTACCTGTGGATTATTGTCATGTTTTTTTTTTGTTTTTTTCCCTGTTGTTTGGGTTCTTATTCTGACGGCACCCATTCACTGCAGAGGATCCAGTAAGTGAGGAGGTGAGCAAGTGATGTAATGCTAAATTTCTTCAAATCTGTTCCGATGAAGAAACAAACTCATCTACATCTTGGATGACCTGAGGGTGAGTAAATTTTAACAAATTTTCAATTTTGGGTGAACTACTACTTTAAATATTTATGTATTTGAATTGCATGTAAAAAATAAAAAATCCATCCATTTGGATTCCACAGTATTAACATAAATTTAATGTGATGCACATTTATCAGTCATACATAAATTAAACAGGTAAGAAACAGGCAAGGTTAATGCACTCAAAAAAGTCATGGCATTGTTTATTAAAAAACTATTTGCATATATTTGAATTTATTTAAAGTAATATTTTCAGAATTGCTGTATTCAAATTGCTTAGAAATAGCACAAATCTGTTCAGTGTGATATCAGTTGCATTTATTCAGTTTTATTCAAAATACAAACATGGTTAAAATATGGCTAGCTGTGGAACATGCAATATTCAGTTAGTTAAAATGTGTGAAAGAAATGGGATTTATTGATGATAAATATATAAACCTGGTTATTGTGCATTTAAACCACATTCAGTTTATTACTACTACTTAATTATCATGATAACATTTTTCATATAAGTTGATATCAATAATTATCACAATAAGTTTCAAATCTTAATTTCTTACAAGTTTAAAGGCAGATTTTTGCTCCTAAGTGAAGTTTGTAGAAACCAGACCGTTACAGTAATTGTGGTTTTAAGCACTCTTTATGGTCAGAAAATGACAAACACTTAAAGTTTTTAAATTCTTTACACTTTTCCAGTCATCTTTCCTTAACAAAATAAATACCTTAATAAAAATTATTTCTTAGTTTCTGCATGTTCTAATGAGTTGTAAGGATAAAAGAAACTCAGATACTTTGATCTTCTGAGACAGACAATACACACACAGTGCATTAACATACAGACATCTGTTTCCGCATCTCACTGAGAGAAAATGTGGGAAAACGTCTCTCACATATGCATTGGGTTTTTCCTCATCCCCTTCCTTCCCCGCACCCATCCGTCTCTTCACCCAGCACACTCAGAATGGTCAATCGTATAATGTTCTATATGAATGCAAATAAGATTTACAGTCATGTTTGGTTTCATTTGAATAGTTTCAGGGCGAGTGGTACAATGGTCTTAATCTTACAAAAGTAGACGAGTATGAGAAGCATTCACAGACACAGGCTGTGTGTGTGGTCTTCTGAATTGGGAATAGCCAACATGCTTTATAAACTTATTTCAAATTAATCTGTTGGGGAGATAAAATGTGTAAGATTGATATTGTTTCAAATCATGAAACAGCTTTGTGTTGCCTGACTTTGATGACGCTTATCTTCAGCACATATATAATATATTAATTATAATTACATTAATAATATTACATTTTTGGTCTAGTAGAAATGCACATTTGACAGTAGCTTGAGTTGACAGTGGAGGTAGCTTGAGTTAGGATGCAGATGTAAATTTATGTTCATTATCAAAAACAGTAACACCTGTAAAAATTTTAACAACTTCATTTTTGTATCTGGTGAAATTTAATTATTCGACTTTTTTTTTTAATAACCATTGGTCTTCCATAGTAGCATACATTTAGATCATGATAACCGCAGTTAAAAACACACATATAGCACCTCAATACCATGGTAAAATGTAACTATATGGTTTATAGATATTTGTATGAAAAACAGTAATCTAAATCTTGGTTGACTATCGATCTACGATGATGTAGATCATCTTGCATTATTGACAAGCTATTTTCCTGTTTGACACTGTAAAGCTGCTTTGACACAATCAGTATTGTATAAAGCACTATACAAATAAAGGTGACTTGACTCGACGTCACTTTTTGTGAAATCTTCCTCTTTTGTGAATGGGTGTAACTAAATAGACCTATTCTGGATGCGCACACTCTGAGACAGTGAGGGCATGGAAAGGACGCTGTCGGTGGAACAGTTGTGGGATATTTCCTGCGTTGCCTAGCAGCCATAGCTGGCTCTCGCTGACAGTCTTCAAACTTCTGTAAGCCTGGTTGGTTGCTGCATGACAGCCGGCTCTGTCCTTGGCTCTGGATTCCAGATCTGCCACAGGGAATTCAACATACTTTAGACTATTTCTGATACAGTCTTTGTAACGTTTTTTTTGGACGACGGCGACTCCTGTGGCCCTAAGACAATGTTCCGTAAAGAATCTGGCGTGGGATGTGGGAACTGAATCTCTAGATCTGTCACTCTGTCCTGCCATTTGATGCACATAATTGACCTTAGAGACCTCTGATGGAATTGCTCAAGCTGTTTCAGGTGCTTTCTGTACAGCAGTCCCCAACCTTTTTAAGCCCCAGATCCCTGACCTCAGCCTTTATGAAAGACACGATCTACCTATTGAAGAATTATTAGAAAAAGACAACTAGATTGTCCTTCCAATTTGAGGCCTGTAATTTAGTATTTTAATTATTGATGCACCGATCGTGATTTTTCATGGCCGATTCAGATTCCTTTTTTTTTTAGCAAATATATTTATTGTTTATTTGCTCTATAACAAGCAAAGTGGCCTTAAACCAAAATATCTGTAGCAGACGAGTTGAATGAGACGCAAATTCACTCTCTGACAGCAGGTGGTGCTTATGGAACAGAAGTGATATAGCGTTTCCTTGGTTATCACTGTAAACAAAGCAGGACAGTGCATTTAATATTATTTTATACAGAGGTAAGAGAAGAAAATGCCATTGCCATCGAAGTCAATTCCCTTCAGTGATACATTAATTTAACCCCTCACCCCCAATTCAACATTTCTATTTTCTTCCTACATTTTGAGCATTGTGAACGGTGAGCTTGCTCTGTCTGCTGCAGTATTTTCTCCTCTTTGCATCCTTCTTCAGTATCTCTGGCCTCTGTTAACGTCCTGTTTACAAACTCAGGCATGATGTATTTTTCTTTATCCCTGTCCCAGTAGCTCCCGAAAATAACAGAAAAATAAGTACAAAAAAATAGTACAAAGACTGGAGAAATGTAATGTATTTTGTACTTATTTTTCTGTTCTTTTTGGGAGCTACTGGGACAGTGATAAAAATCTACCTGTCAATTGCAGTCGACGTGTCGACGACCACTGCTGTACAGAATCCAGGTTTCACAGCTAAAGAAGACTGGTGAGCACAACTGCCTTGTACACCTTGATCTTAGTAGCCAGCTTGATGTTCCTGTGGTTCAGGACTCTTATGCGCAGGCTACCAAGGGATTTGTCTAGTGAACCTTGTCTTCTTTTCCCTCTATGGTAATTATAGGTAAAGGGGCTCTGGAGCCAGGAGCAGGTTGGAATAAGACCTAGCTTTTGCTAAGACTGATGGTGAGCCCAAAGAGATGTTTGGCTTCTACAAATCTATCAAATAGAGATCAGACTCTGAGTGTGCCATAAGAGCGTAATCATCGGTAAAAAGGTAATCATGGATAAGCCGTCCAGTCATCTTGGATTTGGCATTTAGTCTTCGGAAATCGAAGAGGGAGCCATCTAGTCTATATCGCAAGTACACACCTCTTTCAATTCCTTGTAGAGCATGTGCCAGGATGCAGGTGAAGAACAAGTTGAAGAGAATAGGAGCAAGCACACATCCTTGTTTCACCTCATTTGAAATGTCAAGCGTAAGTGAAACATCCAAATTTAAGAGTACAAGGCCCTTCATCATATCATGGAAAAAGTGGATCAGGTTTGAGAACTTTCTGGGGCACCCAAACTTTGCGAGAATTATCCAAAGTGTCTAAGAAAGTGTCTTGAAAGTCTCTATTCAAGGTGTCAAAGGCCTTTGTTAGGTAAATGAAGATGGCATAGAGATTAGGGCTGTGCGATATGTAAAAAAAAAACTATCGCGATTTTTTTGATAAATTTTGCGATTTCGATTTTAACCACGATTTTTAACACACACAGACATGCTTTACAGTCATAGATGCATTCAGTGTGAATTTGAAACATATTTCCAAAAGAAAACCAATTAGAGCTTTATCAAAAAGCTGTAACATGTCTCTAGAACAGACATAAGGCAAAATAATCACTAAGTAAAGGTGTAACAAAATGTCTCTAGAATAGACATATGGCAGAAAAAAATAAAATAAAAATCCCGTGTCCATGGATTTTTTTTGCCATGCATTGGTCATAGAGCTCTTTGTGGCGTTCCCTCAATTGTTGAACTAGATTTGTTGCGCCAAGTTCACACGTACTCCGTCTGCAGTGCGTATACAAAAAATTTTTGATTAATCGCACATCCCTAATAGAGATCCATATGCTGCTCAATACATTTTTCCTGGATCTGCCAGACTCTGAAGATCATGCCGACAGTGCTATGGCCAGGTCTGAATCCACACTGAGCCTCTGGCAGGGACTTTTCTGAGATGCGATTCTGAGAGTCGATCAGCCTGTTGAGGATGATTCTTGCAAGAATCGTACCGGCAACTGACAGAAGTGAGATACCTCTGTAATTGCCACAGTCAGCCTTGCTGCCCTTTTTCTTAAAGATGGATACCACTGTGACGTCTTTGAATTCTTGTGGCATGATTTCCTCTTTGCTGCTTTGCCACTGCTAGTCTGACTAATTGCCTTCCTTATGTCCTCCATATTTGGGGGTAGGTCAAGGTTGTTCAGTGTAAACTGTTCAGTGTGGAATCCAATGCCAAGGGGGCAACTGTGGGGGGCCTATTGAGCAAGTCAGAGTAATGTTCTGTCCATCGGTTGATAATGCTTGCCTTATCTTTCAGAAGGGTGTTGCCATCTACAGAAAGTGGTGGTGTAATGCTTGGTCTTGATGGGCCGTAGATCAGTGCGCTGAAGGATTTATTGGAATTGTTGGAATGTGTAAACCCTTGAATTTCTTCAACCTTGCAGTCCCAAAAGCTATCCTTCATTGCACAGAGCTCTTTCTAGGTCTTTCTATGTAGGTGTATGAAGCAGTCTTTCTTTGCTTTGGAGTTGAGGTCATTTTGCCACTCAACATATGCCTTGCGTTTTTACTCCATCAGCCTCTTGATTCATCATTGTTCACGTAGAACCAGTCTTGGTGGACTCGCTTCTGGAAGCCAAGGGTTTATTTTGCTGACTTGCTCACCATCTGCTTGAACTGGTTCCACTTCTCAGTTGGATCTCCAGTCAGTGGGCCATGAGCAGCCAGAACATCATTGAGGTGTGTTGTTGGTATCGTTTTTTACAACGGAATTTTTTAACTTGGCAAGATTGTACCTAGCTATCAGGCACGGCTCGTCTATATGGGCAGGTGGGGCAGAGCCCCACCAAAATATTCATCCACAACATAGATCTCTATATAAACTGAATCAATAACAAATTGTAAATGTGTTCAGCATTCTGCAAAAAAATATTTTTTCAGATTTTCGATACTATTTTAAGTCGTAAAGTAAGCAGTATATATCAAAATCCCGCGCATGGCTTTAGCAGGCATGTATACATGATACTAAGTAGGGCAGACAGTGCCTGAGACCTCCCGAGCTCAACAGCACCCCACAATTTTGCAACGTAAATCTGTGGTGAAAAGGGGAACTGCAGCGCGCTCTAATTGAGAGCCATTGGGGCAGATTTGAGACTGCCCCGCTTATTTTCACGTTACCTTACGTGAACCTCGCTCCACCAAGACGATATCAATCCGCTTCAGCTATATGTCTGCAACAGGTCAGTAACTAATTGGCATGTTTGTTTGTTTTCTGTGTGGAGTAGTGGATCAAATTAGCAAAGCATAAATCCTTTTAGTTTAAATGTGCTCACATGAATAGCCTTTATATGGTTCTATTGTGTTTGTTTTATTATTATTCTGAGAATAGACATATGATCGTCCTTCCTCACCCGAATTGCTCCACAACTTGTAAGATTCTAAATCAACATTTGGAGGTGATAAATGCTATATTAAGGCAATTATAATACAGCATTTTTTGCTGTTCTCCGAGCCTGTCAATCAACATTAGCGCGCAATCCACAGGATAACGCAAGGACATCTCTGCCAAAACTTTGTCTGCATGTGTTCAGAGATTAGACTATAAAGTTTACAAAATGTTTTTCATATATTAGTGCTACGACCCAGAATCTGCCCCACCTAAATTTACGGTCAGGAGCCGCTACTGCTAGCTATATTAAGCTTAGGCTTCTTTCGATGGGATGGTACAATGTGCAATTTGAGTAAAGACCTGATCAATCTGTGGTATGTCCAACACTCAGCTCAGCTCAGAAGTTGAAGGAGCTTGGTCCGAATGGCCAGTCCAACCCCATGGATTCTGTCCTCATTGTTCGCCTTCCCCTTCCAGCAGTAATATCAATGTTATACCGAGCAAGTTCCCTGGCTATAAGTGCTGTCCTTCTCTGGGGTCTGAGTGTATTGTCACTGTCCACCAGAGTATGCACATTCCATGTGCCAATAATGAGTTTTTTATATTGTCAATTATTTGTTCAACCAAACTAGGGTTAAACTGCCAGCCGCGGTCTGCTGGCCAGTTTTCTGGTAAGGCAGACAATTTTTGGGACACCTTTTCTAGTCCCCTCCCAATCCGGGTGAGCAGTGCTATCCCTAAAAAGGGCTGCTCAGTCGCCTGGAATGCTGCCGAACTTCCATGGTGCCCTGGGTGCAAGGAAGAGTGACCAATGGTCCACAGGCCGCCTGCGTGTGGGTTCCAAGCTACAACTGCCAGTGGTAACTGCCACCTGTCGCTTTGCCCACCCCCATTGCTGCAGGACTTGAAGAAAGACTTGAAGAAGGACTTGAAGAAAGATGAAGAAGCAGGATTGTGAGGGAGATGCACAAGACCTGCCCGTGAAAGAGATTTTGGTGGAGAAGCTGTTGCGCTAGGGCAACCCCACCCCCTCAGGCGCTAAAGTTAGAGTCCAATGGCATGACAAGTGTTACGATTGGTAACTTCTTTGGCTGCAGTGGATAAACAAGGCTCTCCTCAGTACTCCAGCCTGCTCTACGTACTCCACAATGCGTTGCTGCACTGCCTTCCTGACCAGTGAACCTTGATTGGTTTCATTCACTCATTCCGCCGGTATAGGCTTTGCATGCTGGGTGACTGCAGTTAGTGTTACTACAGTAAATCCATGGTAAATGATCTACTGTTTCATCTGGATTTAAACTAGTTTAAATCATAGAGTCATTTGTGTTCTTTGCTGAATTCAAGCGCTTCACACTGGATCTCACAGCGCTGTTTAGTGGTCGCGTGACCGAGACTTATCAGCGAGTAAACGCATCTGCTCTAGTAAGCTCAAAGCCACTGGAAGGCAAGCCTGCAACCTTTAGCCAAAAAAGCATAACGACTAATGCTAACGCTGTGGCTTTGGTGGTACGCAAGGAAGGAGACAAAAGGCCATTGCATGATTGGCTGAGGTGCCTCACGTGATCCAAGTTAGCGGTTATGCTTTTTCCAATGGTAGGTACTACAGACCCTCGGATCTACCAATAATAAGGCAATCTCTGGTAAGCTTGCGCTGCGCTGCCGTTTGAACTTTGAGCCGAGCGGATAATTGGTCCGTGTGGTTTGGTTCAAATGAGTAGCACTCTTTCATTCTGCTTTTAGTGCATAAACATTATATCGAACATTTATCGAACGCTTGTTCTTGTATTATCAAGGAAAATTATATCGTGATAATTATCATTATTGTTTTATCGCCCATCCTTACTACTATTACAGAAATTGTACCTGTTTAATTTATGTATGACTGACAAATATGCACCACATATTAGTTTGTTTATGTAAAAACTGTGTGATCCAAATGGACAAAAATTTTACATGGAATTCAAATATATTAATCTTATATTTAAAAATGTTTTTACAATTTTTTTTGAGTGATAGGTGACAACCACCAGGGAAGTTATTCACATTGTAGAGAAAATAACACGCAACAGTGAGACTCAAAGACTAAAAGCTGAGAGGCAACGCTAAGCCTACTTGTCAAGGCAGCGCTATTATTTATATATGATCCACCTGGGGTTAGCTATGAGTGGGGCTCTTATTCATCGCCCTTCCTGCTGAGTACACACAATCTGGCCATATGGAGATACTTACAAGAAGCTCATGTACAGATTTCCACCTCGTTTTTTTATGTTTGGTCAGGTTTTCCACATGTGGCCATGGTTAGTGATCAGAGGAGAGTGAGAAAGGGGTATCAAGAAAGCCTATCAAATTACATATTGGCTAATCTCTCCTGCTCACTTTCAGATCTCCAGCAGGCACTCGTGTGGGCAGACGCGCTTGGGGGTTGTCACTTTCCGCCTCATATATTTGAGAATGGCTGACTTATGGCGGGGTTCCCTGACCTGGCTCAAAGGAGGCCTCTGCTAATGTTTACCAGTGCACTTGAGGGAATATCTTTCTGGTCTAGCCTCTTGACCAAGATAAACTACGTTTAAAAGTGAACTTTTTAGTGTTGTGTTGTAAACAACGGAATCAAAGACAGCCTGAGCAGTGCCAACGTCAATGGAGGTGCAAAGCGAGAGGGACAAATTGTACTTCAGAGAATTTTACTGAGTGGATACAGTACGTCCAGCACTCATGTCTGTCATCTATGAGGCTTTGATTCACACCAGACTACCCTGACAGACCACATGACCCAGCACATGGTGACACAGAAGGGAATGGTTTACAGTTCTGTGCAGTTGTGAGAGACCTGAAGGATATATTACTACATAAACACTACCATACTTGGCATAGTCACTAAAGAAGTATGGAAATTGTCGGAAATTGCTTTTTTGTTTTCAAAAACAATTACTAGACAAAATGCCCATGTGGCCATAAGGAAATGACAAGGCACCAGAACAAAAAAAAAAGTGTTTGAAAAGAAGCTAACACAAGAATGCAAATTCTGATAATAGAAAAAACTGTGACACAAAATGCTTGATCATTGTTCTCAGATGATTTAATTTGCTAGTATAATGCCCTGGATTAATTGGTGATGTGAAAGTATGTGTTCACTGACAGGAAATTCTCCATGACCTCTGACCCTCACATTTATCATATATTTTTTTGCAGCTAGTTGATGTTTTTAACTATTCAACATGTCTTGAGCAGCGTTGGAGAACTTTACTTTTCAAAGTTCTATTATAAAAAGTTATATTGTCAATTTTCATGGAAAGCAAGCTATTTCTGCAATACTTTTTTATTTAGTGATTTAGTAGAGACATTTATTCAAAGCAACTTATAGAAACATATTTACAAAGACGTGAATAAAAAGCGACTCATCCTAAAGGCGTGGTCACATTTACCACTCTTCATCAGATTTTTGCAGGCAAAATCCAGTAATTTCAATCGGAATCCATGCAATCAAAATTTTGTTTGAGGGTGAAAGATTTCCACACATAGGTTTTGTAACAGGCTCAATATGGTCACACGAATTTGCCACACTGGCCAACAGAAAACGTATAGGTTTGAAAGTGACTTTTGTGTGAGCTGTGCTTTTGACTAAAGGCAATTTTGTTGAACTTTCGCTAATGTTACCATACCTTTCTTCTCCAGACTAGAATAATTTTTTACAATTTAGGTAATTTTTTGCTTTGGACAACCATTTGTTCCCCCATCCAAGTTTACTTTATATGCAATGACATATTTATGGCTTAACCACTGTGCTTTTAATGTGACAAAAGTGTATTTACACAATCACAATGTCACACACCACAAATTATACAGTTTTGACAAAAATGATCTTATGATTTTTGTATTGTTACCTTCAGCACAAACCAACACTTAGTATATTTGATTCAAAAACTAACAAACACTTTGCTGATGTTGTAAATGTTTGTAAACGACTGAAAAATGTTGGCTCTAAAATTGTTATCTGAGTCTGAACATTTACCATCTTGAGAAAAAAACGGCTGATTTTACATTCAAAAATGCAGCTTCAACTTTCAAGAATGATAAGACGTTCAAAATTATTTTTCACTTCATTTAAATTAGATACAATTATAAAGAAGAATGAAACCCCTGTGGTTTAAAAGTGCCTGTGAATGCTAAGGATCTGCTTTATCACCATTGTGCCCATCAGTAAGATGCTTTAGAAATCATACAGTACCTGTGCATCTGTGTCTATAGGTCAGATCCTCTGGTGTCAATTTATAAACTTTCCTAAGTTTAGATTGTAAAAAAGAGATTCATATTTTAACTTTTTTAATATGACAAAATATTTATATATCACTTGTTTCATGGAATATTATTGGTACCTTATTGCACTGAATAATGGTGTTGGATCCCAAAGGTCTTGACCAGCAACTCTGGAAAGCTTAATTCAATTCAATTCAAGTTTATTTGTATAGTGCTTTTCACGATTCAAATCATTGCAAAGCAACTTTACAGCAAATTAAGTTTCTACAATATTTAGTGGTAGCTTATCAGTGGTGACTTTATGCAGCTTAAGAGCCGGTGAGCACCGGTGAGGCTTCAAATGCCTTTATTAAGACTGTTACAAAGAGCCCTTTCTTTAGCTCAACAGATTGGGTTCCCACAGTTCAGCCCTCAGGGGCCTCTCTAAAGGGCAGTCTCATAGGCCATGCAGGGCAGGTATCTTACACACAAAACATCTAGACTTCCACCCAGGGAAGTCTCTTTGAATCACTGACTAACTGATATCTCATTGTCTCAAGTTTTCTTTCACTCTCAATTACAAACTTACTAAGCAACAAAGACAGACATCGATGAGCTTAAATACTGGGAATTAAGTCAAATTTGTCACCAAAAAAAGTCTATTCAACAAAAATATGTGTATTTTAGTATGAACAAATAATTTCACTACACATTTTAAAAGCAATTTTTTCTCTTTTTACCAAACAATTTCTGACATACAACAAGATATATGGAAATAACCATATTTTCATTTAGTAGTTACATTTTCAACATATCTGTGTTGCTCTGGATGTGGATGTGCATACATCCAGTTATGATCAATGAATATTGTACAATTTAAACTGACTGCACAGAATCTGCAATCTACATATAATTTGAACAAGCCGCAAAAATTAATTTTTGAGTGCAGGCCATCTGAAATGCAAGATAAACTTGGTTTCAAACCCACATATGAGTAATTAGTGTTAAATAGTAACTAGTCGTCCTTGACTGTAAATAAAAGAATGCACCTCAGTTCAAAGACCCCCCAGCAATGAATGACAGTTAGGCATAATCTGTTTGTAATACTTACAACATATGGACTTCAAAACTGCTCATTTATTTTACAATGTTGTTACTCCATCTAAGACACCTGGCAAACAAACAGTGTTATTCCGGTATCCTAGAAGGAGTAACAACTGGTGTGATATTGAAACTGGAACATGGTTGTCTGGTTTGTGGTGAAACTGCCAGTGTCAGGAACTACTTAATGCACAAATGCCAATTTCATCATCTTGTAATGCAGCTTTGGCAAACTAAAGTCCAGTAAAATAATGTGCAGTATTAGGTTTACTTGGAAGAAGTAAAAACTGAGATCTCCTAAGCAACAGAAACATGGGAAAAATAAGTGAAAGATTTTAACAGGCTTACCCTGGGTCCTCTCTTTCCTGGTAATCCTGGCTCGCCGGGAGGTCCTGGAGGTCCCTGAAAGAGAAGAAGGGAGGGAAAATTGTGACAAAACGAGTGATTTAGTGTTGCATATCTACCTGCTGACATTGAATGAACTCTCAAACAAGGCAGTAATCGCCCTATTGGATGGAGGGAGTGAACCCTAGTCAATGTTTTAGGATACTTTGAGACTTAGACACTTAAACATGCAACTATATAGTGTTTCAGTGAAAACAGTGCAGGTACATCATCTAGCTTTGAATCAATTACACACATGAATTAACTGAGCTTGCATTTAACAAGAGGTCAGTGTTCATTCATAGAATTGTGTTTTCCTTAACTTAGTCAGAAGAAGAAAAAAAAACGAGCACAAGCAGGTCTAATAAATCATATCCAGCATTACTTGTGCATCTGGCAAGAAAGATCACAAATGTTTGGCAATGTCAGTCAATGACTTTAATTATTCATGATAATTTTGATATAATGTAGCAGCTGCAAGCTTTTTTGAAATTTGCAAAATTGTGCCAACACCCACCTAAGTGGCATATACTGTACATCTGATGACAACTTTGAGCAAATGGAGAACGTTGCTTTAAAATGTGTTGCTTAAAAATAATTCTGTGTGACAAATCCTGGCAATGTTTCGTAACACCTGTAGACCTGGCAAGATCCCACATACTCATACTGAGCGCGATGCTGCCAGGAATCCACAATGTTTTCAGGTTTCCTGTTTCTACTCATTTTGAAAGCAACACTCACTAATAAAAGTTTATTTAAAAAGTGTATGTTACTAATGTTTTCAAAAACTCTACAATAAAATTTCATGAATATATTGACTCTGCCTTTAGTTTTTGTGCAATAAACGTCCTTGTTCAAGTAAAATGAGCTCTGCTTCACTTAGCATTATAATAACCATTAGGATTCTATGGAGTAAGATCAACATAATAAACCAAGAGACATTGTGCACACAGTGTCTGTTTGATATGAGTGACATTAATGTGGTAATTTTGAGCTCCAAAGTGAAAGAAAGACAGGAGAGTCCCACTGAGCCCCCTACTCTTTCTCTTCCACGCGGCAAACTTCCTGAATGAAAACAATCTATCTTTCTCTCTCTGCCTCCAGGGAAGAATGAAAAGATTAGAAAAGGAGGAAACAAGGCCTTTTTATAGTAGTTGCTTAAGGGGATCACTCCTGAAAATGCACAGTGCTATCTGTGTGACAGCCATACTGAACAGCACATCTGGTTGTTGTTTGTTGTTGGAAAATAGTTCAGGACTTCACTGTGACTGTATATTCAGTAATACACGGCACACTAGTGTTGGATGAAGTTGGCAGACTATACATCAAATATCAACTACTTTCAGTAGAGCACAATTCTGCTCCCATCAAAGCTTGTTTTAAAGGGGTCATAGGATGCCCATTTTCCACAAGTTGATATGATTCTTTAGGGTCTTCATGAAAAGTCTGTAACATAGTTTGGTTAAAATTTCTCAATGGTATAGTGTAAAAAACACCTTTTTTACCCTGTCAAAAACAGCTCTTTTCAGAGCATGCAGATTTGTAGCATTTTCCTTTAAATGTTAATGAGCTCTGCTGACCTCGCCCCTCTCTTCCGAGCTGCTCTCAGAGAGACTGTTTACTTTAGCCGCATTCATCGTGAAACTTGCTAATTAGCACATTATTAGGAAAGGCGATTTGCAAAAATTCATTAAAAAAACCTTACACTCACTTCTTCTGTAGATGAAGCTGGATCACAAATGAGGCTCAGATATCGGGAGTAAACGACGACTGCTGTGTTCATTATTACATCCAACAACAGAAGACCTCAATCGCTTAGGAGTCATTCTTGACTACAACTGCTCCAGCGGTGAAACAATCGCAGACTGATGACAGCTCACTCAGGGCGGGTCTAAGGTAAGACGCCAGTCCAGTCTGTGCTGAAACGCTACTGTCAATCAAACTATCGTGGGAGGGGCCTGTCTGTGTGACATCACACAGACAGGCATCTGAGATCGGCTCGATTTGAGAAAGGGGGAAAGATTTTAGTAGATTAAATAAAAAACACTGGGTGGATTTTTATCATTTTAGGGTGGTTGTGTACACACATTGCCAACACACATTTCAGTTCAAACAACTTGTAAAAGTGCATGTAGCATTATATGACCCCTTTAAATTATATCTTGAAAAAGGTGACACTTATGCACAAGACATATAAACTAATCCAGAAAGACTTGTAGTAACTAGCAAGTCTGTTAAGTGATTGATTTAATTAATTCTCATCCAATAACAAAGCAACCTTTGTTTAAATGATTCACTAACAAACTGATATTAGTTGCTTTAGTGTACCAATGTTGGGTTGCAATGTTTGCATGCATCTACCATCCCACCGCCACCATTTTGGTCCCTCAACCTGGTGACAGCTGTTAGGCTCCTTACCCTGCTGACCTCCTCCAGAGTCACACTATAGTCCTATCACTAAATAACATACTTTTTAGTATACATCCTACCAGAAAGAGTCTTTCTAGTCAAACAAAAATTCCCAATGATTTACTGGATTTGTGGTAATCTAAAACTAATGTGAATGTTAATACTGTAATAACAGTGCAGATGTTTTAGGCTGCACTGCAAAAGTAAATAAATAAATAAATAAAATAAATAAATAAATTTAAAACTATAATACATTTTTGTTTTGTTTTTGAGTAAACATTCTTAAACAAATATAATTTAAAATTGTATAAGATATTTAACACTTTTTCTTGTTTTAGAGGAATAAATCTAATCACATTTAGAAATGTTTAGGTTTAAAACAAGGAAAAAAAATGGTAATATAGGGTAAAGAACAATAAATAATTACAGATATATATTCTCTGAAACAATTTTGCTTCTCAAGTGAATTTATCTTGTTTCAAGGATGTTTAGATATGTTGAGTGGAAAACAAGACAAACTGCTGACTAAGATTTTGTCCAAGCCTCTGGCTTGTGACCTCATTCTTTAACTACAAGGTAAAAATGCATAAGCATTACACAGACAAAAACCCACTGGCTTATAATGCCTTTCCAAAGAATTTTATAAACTAGGCTTAAGACCAAGACCACCAAAAGCTCAAAGGCAACAATGATGACACCATTTTCCAGCCTTCAACCTTCACTTTGCACCCAGACAATGTTGTTTAACTAGTAAAAGATGTAGTTGTGTAGTGTGTGGTGTATTATGTATTGAACTCCTTAAGAGGTAATGGAAACCAAATGACAAAGAATTCATATTAATGCATTGCTACAATCAGCACTTAAATAGAGCATATGAAGACAGATGACAATTCCAAGGCGCACAGAACACATGGCCACAGCCAATAATTCACATTTCACCATTCTTCAAAATAAGCAAAGCAGAACACTTGCCATCTGGCCTCCATAAGACACTGTTTAAAACAAAAGAAAATGGTCTTCATACCATGAAGCGCTAGTGGCATGTTGCAAGCTGAAGACCTTGTTGCTATGGTTTTGTAACCTGAGTATTTAAAAAAGTAAATTCACACCGTCTTTAAAGTAATCAGGAAAAATCCTGCTAGAATAACATTTTACAGTAAAATAAATGGTTAATTTTACTAGCTGATAGACAGATTGGCTTTTGTGGGAAGTTGCACTGTATGGCAATTTACAGCTTGAACTAACTGCCTGTTCATAAAAAGGTCAAATCATCTGATATTTTAAGAGACTTTCTGATTTGACTCTCAGTCATGAGGGTCTGCAGGGGTCCTCTCAATTATATAATTCATGTTTCATGTTTTTTGCATGTTTCTCCATGTTGCTTGGACCACATGACTTTGCTGTTTAGCTACATATTTATGATTAGGCAGACAAAAGTTTTTTTCAAATATGAGTAAGCAGTAAAGCAGTTAAACGTTTATAATACTGTTAAAATCATTTTTTCCCCTAAGAAATAATAACACTACTTAATAAGGTTTTGACAGTTCTATCAACCCAACATTGTTTTTTTTTTTTACTTTGAGTCACCAACCAATTGATTGAGACCTCAATGATTTGTTTATTTCTTTCTTTATTTTTACCTTTGGCCTAACAACTGCTTCCTGAATTCGCCATGTTTTTCGAAATAATCTATCACTAAGTTGTCAATACCTCAGCACCAACGAAAAAATACTGATGAAGACCTTCTATGTGCCAGACTTTTTCTAACCAGAATGTTAGCAGAAAATGTTACAAATCTCCAACTACTAGTCCTGTCTCAGTCAGTTTCAGTGCATACACATGACAAAAATGCAAAGAATATAGCAACAAACTATATTTTGAAACTATATTTCGGTTTATGCCACAAATTAAATTTAATATCAGTATTAAAGAACATCCTACCGGTGGTCCTGGTTCTCCTTTCTGTACTGGTGACCCAGCCAAGAAGGAGAATTGGGTTGGTTCAAGGTCGAAGGTTTGGAAACCATCCGTGGCTGCAGGGGTGACAGGCTCAAAAGAGCTGGGTTTGGAGGTCTCCTTTGGTGAATGTCTGCGTGATGCTAATGTTGTCGTCTCCGACACCCTGGCTTTGCTATAAGGTTTAGGTTTTATTGTGGCAGGGGTCTGGATTTGGTCCAGTTTGTTCTTCTGTTGGCCTGTTGGTCCGGCAGTGACAGCCATCTCATTTTCTATCAATATCTGGGGCTTTACAGATGCCTTCATGATGTTCTTCCTGGGGCTGCTTTGTTGAGTTGGCTTTGGAGATATTTGTGATGTCCTACTCCCAAAGGAGGCCATGGCAGTTTGTGCTGTGGCCTGCAGGGGGAGCTGTAGTGTGGGCTGGGCTATCGTCGGTGGCACCGTGCTTTGTACAGACTGAGATGTAATTAGAACAGAGGTGTTCAGGCCTTGTGAGGTTTCATGATTAACGTGTACTTTCTCTTGTGTTAATGAAAGATGTCTGTCGTTTACCTCTGTTACCACATTTGGGGTCTGAAGGGTGACAGATAAATTGGGATCCAGGGGTAATAGCGGTAAAAGAGGAGGGAGGTTTGGTCGATACGTGTCAGCTTCCCTGCACTGTTTTTTAATGTACTTACAATAATTGTGAGCTGCCTTAGCAGAGGGATGAACATCAAACTGACAGATGGCTCCTTCAAACTGCACCGAGTTCTGGCTCATTTTTCCCAATCGAAAGGAGCCCTCTGGATCCAGCGTTTCCTCATTTTTAAAATGCAAATTTGCATGTACACTTGTCTTCCCACAAGAAGTATATAATGTAACACTTTGGGCCTGGATTTCCAAAGCCAGGTTGTGCCACTGGCCATTGTGAACATCATAATCAAAATTTACAGTGTTCTTTTGGCCCAAGTAAACTAAAATTTGCCCTGGGATGAACTGCACCCCTAGCTGCAGTCGTTTCCTCTTTGTCACAATGGTGAAGAGGAAAGCATTGTTTATGCGATGCGAACATACGCTGAGGATGAGACAGAATGCCGAGCCCAGTGACGCAGGGACGACGGAGCTCACTGGGACATCAATTCGTGCCCTCTGGGTTAGGATGACTCCCGATTTGAAGGGGATGACACCTTGTGGTGTGAAGCGTGTCCCAGATGGTCTTTTCCCAACCAATCCCAGTCTTTGCAGCACGTCCACATCTACAAAAAGGAAAACCACAGATAATTGCCACAGTAATCACTACACATACATGTTCTGGATTTAGGATCTAGGAGCAAAATGGATCTCGTCGCAGCCAACTGAAGGCTTGCAGCTGCTGCTCACCAGTGTTGGGCAGTAACGCATTACTTAGTAACGTATTACAGTAATTTGATTACTTTTTAGTAACAGAGTAATTTAACGCGTTATAATTTTCAAAATAGTAATTAGAGTATAGTTGCAAGCTGAAGTCTCTATACGTTACTGCTGCATTACATTGCTGACAGAATGCAGTGTTTTATAATCTAGAGATTGTAAAAAGGTCGAGTCAAGTGCCAGTGGATTAGAGACCTGCTCTGATGCGGAAGAATAAAATGATTCACGGGACTCCCGCAAAATAGAAATATGTAAACATAAAATATTTAAACCAAATAAATTGTTATTCATCTATTGCAAAAAAGCAACATGAACTAATATAAAATATAAACGATTAACAG
>NW_015665038.1:1487812-1495048 GCF_001515625.1 Sinocyclocheilus rhinocerous
TTAACTGCTATTTAGACAAAATAATACAAAACATTAATATTGCCCATTTCAGTGATAACTTAAACTATTAAAACTATTAAAATTTAAAATAAATATAATAAATATAAATTACTAAAATGTTAACAATAAAAATAAAATAAAAAAAATAAAAAGATTATTAATAAATACTATAATAGTATATAAATTATAGTAAAATAACACTTGTAGCATACAGTTCAACAAACAGGCTCACCCTCCTGCATGTTTTTGGCTCTCTGGATTACAGAGGCCATTTCCTGGTTGAGAGAAGAGACTTCACTGCGTAAAAGCTGGTTCTCGAGACGAAGGTTGGAGATCACCTGCTCTTGGCCCTGCTGCTGCTGCTGCTGCTGAAGCTCTTGAGGTGAGATCTCCAGTGCTGGCTGGGCCTCTGTGGGAGCATCCAGCCCTGGATTCAAATTCTCCTGAACATCAGCTGGACAGAACATATAAAATAAGAAAGTTCAAAGAGGATGAATCATGTTATCAAAACAGTAGTAAAGGTGTTTAAACACTAATTATTTAATAACACTGTTAAATACAAACTTTAACAGATCTTAAAATGAATATTCATTTTTGATACTGTACATTATAACACTGCGGTGCTTTAATTCATTTATAGCATTTAAGTAATTGATTTTTGTTTTTACTTTAAACATATATTTGACAAAATAGTTAAAATAGTACGCATGCCATTTTAGTATAATTGATATACTATTATAGATTTTGATTATATTTTGAATTAGACTGTATTTTTATTATTTGTTTTCAATTTGCTTCTATTTTTTATTTTATTTTATAATTTAATTAGTAATTTAGTTTTAGCAATTTTGTTGGTTTTTTTTTTGTTTTTTTTACATTTCGTCTATATAGTTTTGATTATTTTTTATAATTATTTATTAGTTTTAGTTATTTTGGTACTTTACATCAAACTAAATGAAAAATGTTTCCTTGGCAACTAGCTGAAATAAATTAAGCTTAAGTTTCTAAGGTTGTTGTTTTAGTAAACTATAATAACCCTGAATAGTATACATTTTATTTAGACAAAATAGTATGTTTAATAAGATTTAAGTTTACTGACATTTCATCTTCACAGGCTATTTCATGGCAAATACAGACTCAATAAACACAAACATTTAATAAAATAAAAAAGACCAAGCAATTTTGTATACACATAACAACTCTATAAAAACGTCTTTAATTGTACTTGCGAGACAAAATAATATAAATATTTATCAGTTTTTGGGAGTAACAGCAAATGTTATTAACCTGCGATGACAAAAATATTACAATTTCTTGCTCTCAGATAAATTCAATGAACCAAACGATGTATGATGTAGGTTTTGTACCTTGGCTTTGGTCCCGAGTGGAGCCATCCTCGGTTTTAACGCTGTGTGAACTGTTCGAGAGAGAGCCGAGGCTGGAATTTCTGGACAGGCCCTGAGTGGAGGATGGGGTTGCAGGAACAGAGGGGCCCATCTGCAGGTCGCCGGTCACAGAAATAGGGGGCATCTGGGTCTGAGCTGACCCGCCTGTTGGACCCAAAACTTTAGACACCGTTTCTCTTCTGACCTCCTTTATTTCGCTCTGCAGTGGGTCCGAACTATTCAAGAAGTCAAAGAGCAAATCATCGTTTACTTCTGGCTTTTTGGGTTGCACAAAGTTGGATGATGCCTTGCTGCTAGAACCCAAAGGCGTGGTGCTGGAGACATTAGCTGTACTGGCCAAAACCGTGGCATTGGATTTCTTAATGTTCCCAGCAGCTGTGGAGATGAAAGCCGAAGTTCCATGGGATGAGGAGGAGATGGAGTCCCTGTGCTGTTGGGTGGAGCTGTAAGCCGCAGAGTTGTACTGGATCGAATCTGTGGTGTCAGGGCTGTTGTAGGACAGGGAGGACTTCTGAGTGTTTGTTGTCAAAGCGCTGGCTGCACCCTGGTCCACTTTATTGAGGAAGTCCTCTGCCTTCCCAGCAAGATCAACAAACCAAGACATCCTGAGATCCTCTGGAAATGAAAACATGCATGCAAGAGATGTTAAAGTGATGACATGCCTGCTAGCCTGTCATGCTATTTAATTTATGTCACCCCAGTTTCTTACATTTTTGTGCTTGTAAGTTATAGTTTTTCATTTTTATTAGAAAAACAGATAATTTTTTAACCTGAGAGACCAACATTGAAGAGTCAGATCAGTAATGTTTGACTTCTTCAATGCAAACATTAGCTGAAAACAAAACCCATCCCTTAAAGTATACTTCACATCCAGTATTTTAACCTCCTCTCATTTAAATCAATGCTTAGTCTCTAGCAAGAAAACACTTGCCTGTCAAATTTATAAATTATTACAAAATCAGTAAATTTATTATACTTAGCATATTCAAGCAATAATTATTCATCTGTAATTTTTGACATTTCCTTTTAGTTCTTTCCATTCCTCACTTAATGTGTTTACATTTTGCGTGCAAATTCACTTAACACGGTGTATTTACACAAAACTGTCAGCTGTAACTATCCGCTACATTTCGTCTAGTTTTCGATAAAAATGACACTTGTTCAAAATTATTCACGGGACTCCCGCAAAATAGAAATATGTAAACATAAAATATTTAAACCAAATAAATTGTTATTCATCTATTGCAAAAAAGCAACATGAACTAATATAAAATATAAACGATTAACAGTTGCAAACGAATGCAGAGTTTCTATTTAGGCTATAACACGTGTTTGCAGCATTGAGCAATGCAGCTCACGAATACTCTCATTATAACACACGAATTGTAGACATTATGAAAGATTCAATGTACATATATTTATTGTGTTATAACAGAGATTTGTGAGATTGCGATGAACTGAGATGTCTTTTAGAGATTATAAATGCAGCGATCTTTTCTGGCATTCTGCCATGCCAAACCATGCACGCAGCAGCTGCTTGCTTTAGTTAAAAATAACAGTGTTCTGTGAATGTTGATGTTTTAATAACAAATATTTATCGGGAGCGTGTATGCTGGGATTTCATAAATTTAATGGAGAAAAAAGTAATGTAACTAGTAATGTAACTAATTACTAATTACTTTTGAAATAAAGTAATCAGAACAGTAACGTGATTACTTTTAAAAGGAGTAATCAGTAATCAGTAATTTGATTACATTTTTAGAGTAACTTGCCCAACACTGCTGCTCACACACTGAGAAGCTGAGCTCATTACAGGAACAGATTAAAAGCATATGTAGAACATATGCGGCAAAGGTAAAGTTTCATCTGGGGTAAGGCTTCAGTTTTTCATTAAATGCTCTGCTGATATTGTTACGCTTAGAAAAATAACACTGTGTGGGCTACAGATTGATCACCTACTACAAATTCATTAGATCGAGGTCTGCAATAAATTACATCAAGTGAAGTGAGTGGGAGTATGCATCTCCAACGTCCCTGTACGATTTACGAAACCACAATTATATTAGACTGTATTGACTGAAGTGTTCCAGTTTATTATGTGGATTTTGGTATAAACCTGCAAAAAATATATTCTTCTTAATCTGTATTTTTTTATCTTGTTTCCCAATAAAAATATCAAAACATTCTTAAAACAAAATAAACTTACTTTTTAAGCAAGCCCTTTTTCTTTTTATAGTTATTTTTAGTGGCAGCATAACCATGATTATTTGTTGTGTTTTTTTTATTAAAACAATGGGGTAAAGAAAAATTTACATCTCTGAAGTCTTATAACAGTTTTGCTAACTGATTTTTTTTATTGGAAATCAAAACAATAACACTGATTATGAAAAACATTTTTCGCTTTATTCCCACTGGTATGACCAATATCAGTAACACCCCATGTGATCCCTTTTATAACTAGTAAATGTTACAAATTACAATGCGTAAGGCGGCAGAAGAAACAGTTAAAGGGGTCATATGATGCGATTTCAATTTTTCCTTTCTCTTTGGAGTGTTACAAGCTCTTGGTGCATAAAGAAGATCTGTAAAGTTGCAAACACTAAAGTCTCAAAACCAAAGAGATATTCTTTATAAAAGTTAAGAGTTTACCATGCCTACCTAAAACGACTCATCCTAACACGCCCCCACATACCTACGTCACGATCTGGGAAGATTTGCATAACACCGCCCAAATGTGCACGCAAAGAAAGAAGGCATTATGTGGAAAATAATGTGTTTTTTTTACTTTAAACCGCATAAACACATTTCATTACACCAAATACACAAAATAATGTTATTTTTAGCAGCATCATATGACCCCTTTAATGCGATCTGTCTTAGGGCTGTCACTTCTGAACAGTCAGTAAGGAGTTTAGAATTCAAACAAATGAGAGTATGCATCACAAAACCAAATCTAACCCAAACACATATCAACTAAACAAAATCCAGATTAACATTTGCAGTTATAAAATATATCCAGTGAGTACTAAATGAAAAACAAATGTAAATGGAATAATGTGCATGGACTTTTTCCCTGTAAGCCCTGTATCACTAAACAGATGATGATCAGCAGATTGGACAGGATTGTTGAAAGAAAGAACTATGTCTGCAGTAGTATTGTAAACAAATCTAAACAGAGTTACTAACATATTGGCCACTTCATTATTGAGAATGTCTGAAAGAGGTGACAGATCATCTCCTGACAAACAGCAGGATAACAACTGCTCTGAATTTAGAAAATTAACGATCTGAATAATTCCACATAAATCACATGAGATCCTGACACAAAACTACTTGATGAACATCCAACTAAACACACGATGAACATCCACTGGTTCTGCTCACAAATCACAGTAAGGAGTACTGTCTGAAAGAGTCATAAACAGCATGAAATAAACTTCTTTAAAGCAGGGTTCAACGATTAGCATGACCTGCTGACCCGGGCCAGTGTGAGCGGGTTTAGGACCAGTTGAAGCGATTGATACTTGCCCTATTAGGTCACAGCTGCCATTACATCTTACATTTGTTTTTATGCTTTGAAAACTTATTTTTGTCACCAGGGTAAAAGGTTTTCTAGCTGGCTAAATGTCAGTCAGAAGGGTTTAAAAACAACCGTCTTCTGGTTGTAATAGTTTGTACAAGACATGAAATTGTAGTTGGGCTGTACAAAAACACAAGGCCCAAAGCTAAACCTAACCATAAAGTCCAACCCTTTAGCAAAACCCTTTAACCCAATCATAATTGTAATTTTGCTAAATTATTATGTCATGGGAGTGTGTTGGTTGAAAATGATAAGAGGAGTGTTTGGGACTGTGTGCATCCTTTTGGTGACATCAGTCAGTCAGTCAGCTGCAAAGACTACAGCCAACTGCCAACTATCATGTAAGTTCTGTGTCTGCGTGAGAGGAAACAACTGTTTGTACCAGCAGGTGGCAGTAGTCTACATTCATCTGCTGTGACATCACAATTGTGTTGCGCTGTGGTGGTATATGGAGCTACTCGAAGTATACAAATGAAGTTGACTCATTCCCTTGGTCTAAATCAAGGGGTCGAGGGACTGTCCAAATAAACGTCCCTCGTCCACGCACTTCAAAATGGCAGCAGGGATTCCCCTGAGGGGAAGTGCTTAGGGAAGTGTGTGTCTAGAAGTGAAGTGGAGCACACCCTAGGACTGTGAATATATACAAACTATAAACACAGCAGCACTTGCTTACCATTTTGACTATGAATCATGTTAATAAGTTGCTCTTCACTTTTTTTTATTCTAGTCAGCCATGCATTACGAAAATATTCGTGGATTGGAAAACTCGGGTAAGATGAAGATGCAAAATTAGAAAATCCTTCGGTGTGTGTCCTTTATACTTAGTTGTTTTCATTCTTTCGTCATGTTCATTTTTCTTTTTGTGTACTGGTTCGCTAAGCTAAACAGCCAATCAGAGTAACCTCTATCACCAACTGCCCAACGTTGATTCAACACACACAATCGGGCAAAAAGCTGCAGACGGGGTCTGAGTACTGCCAATGGTGTGGATCACACTGCAAAAATTGGGCTGACAGACGCTCAACAATGACCCGACTTTGCATTGCATTTGCGGCTCATGTGAGTGGCTCCAAAAAATTGGGCTGCAGAAGTTGGCGCCCATGAGCAAAGATGACAGATTTCACACTTGCGTTCTTCTGGAGTGACCTGAACCACTGTAATGAATGGGCACCTAGCTTTCTCCATGTATATTAATCCTCTTTGATAAAAACATAGTGTAAAAATCAAAGAAAGCACCCTGTTACAGGCCTTAATGTTCCATAGAGTTAACACAGTGGATGCATTTGAAGTGTGTAGACCACTGGAATAGGGTTGGGTATTAAGAACCGGTTCCATTTTCTAGTCTTTGCTGTGGAATTTTTGTTAAAAACATAGTGTTCTGTAGGCAGCTGATTTTTGCTCATGTTATTCAGCTGCAACAGCAGCTGCTTTGTAAAAAAACATTTGTAAAAAGACACAGAATAAATATGTTTGACATCTAAATGTTTTTTTCTTACCTTTTTGGAATCAAAACTAGGAATTGATAAGAATTGGAATCAATAAGCAGAAGCAGAATCAAAATCAATAAAATTCAAACAATACCCAACCCCAGGGCCGGATTTACGCATAGGCATTCTAGGCACATGCCTATGCTCGCTCGTCCAGGGAGGCCCAAACACAATGAAGAGATATATAATATTTTTGTTATACTATGGGCTATCTACAACAGTAAAAGAACCAAAATCGCAGAAGACATTGAGCAAATAAATATAACAAACAATAGGGTAAAAAATGACAAACTATTTCCATGTCTTCCACCTTTTTTATGTAGGCTACGGAAATCACGCTTTCTTTCTCCCATTCTCTCTCACAGATGCGCACACACGCGGAGACGCGACCAGAAACTTGTTGTCAGCGCTGCCCCGCGAATGTATCAACAAAATTGTTGTGCACCTGAAAAGCTACATGGCATTTCTCAGTAGCGAGGTTCTTGAAGCAGTTTAACTTAAAGATTCGCTATTAGTAGACGCTGCGGCTGAACACTGCTGAGAGACACACAGACGCAGGTATTCATACGCGCTTAATCTCTCTCTCTCTCTCTCTCACTCTCTAAGAGCATTAGACTGCTTTAATAACGGCATTAGCCTGCATATCAATGGCTCAAGCCTCTGTTATTAGCTCTAAGATGACGTTTTGGAATTTGCAATGGAAGGTTTATGAGGTGCGTAAAAAAAAAAGAACTATATCAACACACACAATGTATGATGGAAA
>NW_015665038.1:1499191-1503669 GCF_001515625.1 Sinocyclocheilus rhinocerous
CTGCCCCGCGAATTTATCAGTAAAATAGTTTCATTCTGACATTTCTCAGTAGCGAGGTTCATGAAGGAGTTTTACTTAAAGATTCGCTATTAGTAGACGCTGCTGCTGAATACTGCTGAGAGACGCACAGACGCAAGTATTCACACGCACTTAATCTCTCTCTCTCTCTCTCTCTCTCTCTAATAACCGCATTAGACTGCATTAATAACGGCATTAGCCTGCATATCAATGGCTCAAGCCTCTGTTATTAGCTCTAAGATGACGTTTTGGAATTTGCAATGGAAGGTTTATGAGGTGCGTAAAAAATTAAGAACTATAGTTCAACACACATTTAATGATGGAAACATGACAAATGTCTTGAAATGAATCATATTAACAATGTCTTGATGTGTGGTTGTGACTCCAGGCCGTTAAAATTATTAGAGAGATAATGCACTCCTGAAGTGGTTATGTGGCCACGACGCTGCACCTATTAATGGAATGGTCTTTCTCAGTTCTCAAACAAATTAAGAACTACATTCGATTTTTATTGATTGAACGCAAGCGCTTATTGCGATAGAAAACACTGTAACGGTTTCCACTGATTAAGAATTATTTTTGTTTGCTTGGGTGGTAGCTAATGTTAGGCCTATTATATTAACAGGGAAGGGGGGCCCAAACATTTGTTTTGCCTATGTCACGAAAAGGGGTAAATCCGGCCCTGCCCAACCCTACACTTGAATCAGCATCAGTTCCAAGAACCAGGCTAATATCTACCAAAACTTCCTGTTGCCTGTGAAATTGATGTCAGAATGAAATGCCAGTGGAAAGTGGAACGTCATACACTGGAAATCATATTTCACACTAAAGATAAGAGCAACGGCTAGAGAAGAATTCCAGAAACTCTCCAGCAACGGCTTACAAAGATGACTTGATCATAAGTCATGCAGCAGATACCCAGAGAAATCTCAGACAGCAAAATGGGAATGTGCTATACGGACTGTCTCACATATGGTAAAAACATCAAACATACTCAAGAACAAAGGCATCTTTCATGACTTGTTTTAAACATGATGGCAGTTGCATTTCATTAATGTCTGACACAGAAGCACCGTATGTTACATGTGCATGAATGAGTTAGACTGAATGTGACAGATAATATGAACCTCCCACCACATAAAATCTGTACAGAGCAGATGTGGGAATTCTATACCCACCTTGAATGAAAACCTCAATTTAAGTGACAGTTGTACATTGCAGGAATAGACCACCAGCTTTATTTATGCAAGAAATGAACACAGAATCCATCTAACATTAAAAACTCTATACATCTATAGCCAGTAAACTCAGTGACATTCAATCAGGCACAATGCCATTCAAATGAGGTTGGAATCAAATGCAAAACATATAGAATTGTGCAAACAATGGCTTCTGATTTACTTGAGAAATATAAACCGACTCAGTTATACGTTGTTGATCAAAGGCTGCTCCATATATCATCTGAATATTGTTAACTCTGGCAAATAAGGAGCACACTGCTCCTAAAAATATAGTACCTGTAGCCTCTTTCACCTCCAATGGGTTGTAAGATTAGAGGTCTATTTATCCAAGTCCTGTCAAGTATCCTCAAATTGTATTGCAAGGCAGTGTGAGGTCATTGGACTTCAATGAACCCGTGTGCTCATGTAATGTACAGGGTTATGACACAGATGTCAAGACCATGGTACAACTGAACAGACATTTTGCAGATGCACATTTCGCATGCTGATCAGGCACTAAAATTTTGTTAGGAAATGTACAGGTTTAGGAAATTCATGAATGAAAATTCAGACTTGCCTGCAGACTGTGCTTGTGCAAACATCAGACAGCATGTACAGTAAAGAACCATGCAGAGAAAGACAGCTCTCCTGTGAAAAAAGAGAAAAGAATTACAGTTACAAACTGAACAGATCAAACATTTAGCTGACATTGATATGTGATATGTGATTTTATATGTCTCTTGGCAACTTCACGGCTCAAGCAATAATATAAACAGTAGATACAACTTAGTAGCATGAATTTGACTCATGTAAAATACGACTGTTGGAACTAAAGTGATTTATTTCCAGTCATTTTGATTCAACTTTCTCTATAGTTAATTTTCAGCCACTACTTACAGTTTTAAACCACTTAAGAACTACCCAGACAATGCATTTGGAATAAAAACAGGTTTACGCAATACTGTTCAAACGTTTGGGGGCGTTACATTTTTTTTTAAATGTTTATGTTTTTGAAAGAAATCACTTACTCTCATCAAGCCTGCATCAAAAAATACAGTAAAAACAGTAATATTGTGAAATATTATTACAATTTTTCCATTGTAATATATTTTAAATGTTATCATCTTCAGGGTTGCATAATCCTTCAGAAATCATTCTAATATACAGATTTGATCCTCAACAAACATTTATTAATATTATCGATTTTGAAAACAGTTGTGCTGCTTTTATTATATTAATATTTTTCTGAAAACCATGATACATTTTTTGGGATTGTTTAATAAATAAAAAGAAAAAAAGAACAGTATTTATTTGAAATATAAATATTTTGTTCCATTATAAATGTTTTTACTGTCACTGATTAATTCAACGTGTCCATGCTGAATAATAAAATAAAATAAAATAAAATAAAATAATATTTCTTAAAATAAATCTTACTGACTCAAAACATTTGAATGGTAGTTTATATCCTAAGAGTTTAGTAAAGTTCAAAAATTTCCCACATGAATTCTGACAAGAAAACTGTGATGAAAGGGTGTCCAATCTTTCAAATGACAGAGACAAGCACTTTAAGCTTAAAAGTCCAATCATAGTATATTACAACAGTGAGAAAACAACAATGCCTCTGAGAGAGTCATTTAAAACCCATGAAAGGTCAAACCAATGAACCAAAAAAAGCCTTTGCCAATGGTATTTTTCTTTCTCTCAGCTACTGAAAGAAAACAAAGTATTGGGATCACATTGTTCCATACACTAAAGCATCACCACATCCATCTAAATTACCATCTGCTTGTAGGCCCAGTAACACTTGGCAGCAGCAGCAGCCCTTACTGTAAAGACCTAACAGCTGTTTCTGCTCAGTAGGCAGTCAAAGCTTATCATCTGCCTGGATGCCAAAAATTTGTGACGCTCCATATAGAAAGTGAGTGTTTCCTCTCAATATGCCAAGGCTGTGAAATTCGGAGGGCTTCATTCTAAGAGCTCTTAAATCAATCAAATCAATTAATACACCAAAAGGAGCGCAGTGATGTATGATCAATATTAAGTCCCTTAAGGTAAAAGGCTGCCCCTCCAAATAATTAGATTAGTGCTCAACCAATAAGACTTGATTTTTAAATTAGGCCTATTTACATTTTCATTTTTAAATAGCTAACAGCAACTGTTTGGTTACAAAGATTCTTCAAAATATATTCTTTCATGTTTAACAGAAGAAAGAAATTCATACAGGTTTAAAACAACATGAGGGTAAGTAAATGATGACAAAATTTGCATTTTTGGGTGAACTACCCCTTTAAATTTGATCTACCATATGAAACCTAAAAGGTATACAAATTGTACTAGGTGGTGTGTCATTCTAACGAAACCCCCCAAAAATGGCTTGACGAGTGCAGTTTTCTTTCCTGTGTTGATGTATTTCCTATTGAAACAGGAAGCTAAGGTTGAAGTGGACATGCTGAATGCCCATGTCCAAAAATACCCAGTATTCTTTAGTTTACAGCTGATAAACATGATTTTCTACTTGCTGTTGCTAGCCAGAGGTTGTATTGAGGGAGAAGACATTATCATTCTAGAGAGGATTTGATCAGAAGACTGAACTTGCATAGTACATTTAGCTACTAAAAGTTTATTTTGATAACGTTTAGGAGCACACTGGCATTTAGAGAGCTTTAAAGCTAAAACACATAGGCTAAAAGCCTAAATAGCTCCATGGAGTCCTAATACTGATGTAATTATTTAATGAGAGTTGATCAATCTATGCAGCATAAATTGTTGGTTCTATGATAATAAGCAAAGGTCATACTACATGACAATCTTAGACTCTTTTCCCCCACTGTGGTGTTCAGTTATATATTCTTTTTCTGCCCCCATGTGCTGACAATGTGGATGTGGGGATGCCATTTGTGACCAGATATTGTACTGTATGCAGTTTTACTTTAGTCAGCATTTTCAGTCATAGCCACAAGAACTATACGCTTGCCATTCTGCTCCCTCCCACCCATATCCTCTTACACATGATACAGTTCAGAGAGTGTGTGTGAGAGAGAGAGAGAGAGAGAGCAGTAATCTAAATACAATATTTTACCCCGTCACCTCTAACAAAGTTTACTATAATGGAAATTGTATCCGAATGCAGTCAAGATTTGCAACAGCTGATCTCTCTTTGGCAATTACACATATAAAGTTAGAAAAAGACCAAACATGGAACTTGAGAAAAGCAACAAAAAAAAAGCAAAAACAGCA
>NW_015665038.1:1505029-1535066 GCF_001515625.1 Sinocyclocheilus rhinocerous
ATATATATATATTCTTAAGGATAAAACAGTTTGCCAATAGTGTACATATTATTAAAATCAAAATAATAAAATATTAATAAAATAATTCGATAAATAATAATTGAAAACAAGACTTAATATGTTACACAATTTTCATTCTCAGGTAATTAGATCTTCTTCTTTTTTTTTTTTAAGATTTTTAGATATTTGTATTGTATTATAAAAATGCTGAGCAAAATAAACAGGTGAGCAGGGCTAATCATTCATTCCAGAGACTAAAGAAAATAATTTACTATTCTAAAACCCAGTCTAAATCACTGGTTACAAAGCATAAAAAGCAATTAATTTATTAATTAAATCAGTAAACAAAGAAGTTAATCCAAAACACATAAGTGCAATTTTCTCCAGCAAATTCTATACTTCTGGAGGAAGGCTGATCAACAAAGTTAAACAAGTTTTCTGTGTCCCATTCATTCATCAAACTCCAGAATGGACCTCCCTTCGTGAACTCATTCTTTCTTATGTAACGGAGCTGACAGCCAACAGGCTAATTTATGACCTATTTAACGTTTGTGTGAAATCTATCTCTCTATTGTCAGGACGTGAGAGCGCTGTTACTCACCCCCCGACTCCAGCTGCTTTGAGTCTGGAGTTCGGGGCATTGTCCGGCTCCATCGCGCTTACTTCATTCTTCCTCGGGAGTGTTTGCTGCTGCAGTCAAGACATGACAGAGTTGCTGAATTACTTCCATAGCACAATTTCTTTTAATAACCGCTGAAGGACTTAATGCAACACTGTAGTACAATACTACATGCCGCAGTCTCTCCCGAGTGCCAAATGTAGTACGTTCCAAAGAGAGGAACCTGCGAGGCGCGATGCAGCCTTCTCCATCTGACAGTAACAGATCCGGTGATTCTGAAACCTGGAAAGTTAAGTCCAAAGCGGCACAGACATGGTTTGCTGAGGTGAAGTACAAGCTCTTAGTCAAGTCGCCGACTAAATCCTAAGTACTTAGTAGTCATGCTAAAGATTTGGGACACTGGATGCATATTTCCCTCTGTCGCCCTCAACTGTCTTCTGAGAAAGAAACACTTCGCTCTGGAAACTACAAGGGATTCAATGGAAGGTGTGTCTTTTCAAAAGGAACCCATTTATTTTCGCTTTCGTCAAAAAATAATGAAGCGAAAAAAAAAAAGAAACATTGAGGATAAAAGAACGTCACACAAGACAATTTAAATACAAAGCTGGTAATTTATCACACATGTGGATCATTCTCCAACTTGCTTTTCGTGCTGATTTGGCCATTTGCTCTTGTGAAATTAAGGGTAATTTAGCTTTCAACAAGAAGAAATCAGCCCGCAGGTTTTTTTTTGCCTTTAAGGCAATTAAAATTAAAAGTTATTTCATTCAATGCACATCCACAGTTAAAACAGGACAGCATATTTCAAATAAAATCGTTTTTTAGAAATAAAGTTAAATAAATCTCATGTAAACTTAAACACAGATTTTATCTAGCAAATTACATTACTTAAATACATTTTTGAAAGGTTTAAATGTAAACTACACTTTCTGTAATATCATGAACAAATATTTGCATTTATTTTGGTATTGTACTTACTCAGTTACTTTGCAGTGTGAAATGCAGAATTTATCAATGAAAATATTCAATGTTCACTTTTTGGCCACTACTAATTCATTTATGAATTTAACCAAATTTTACATTCATAAATGCCAGATTACTAATAAAAAACATAATCTTACGGTTTTGCTGGGTGAAGTAAGGCTGTATATAAATCAGTTTGGGGATCTTTAGCAAAATTTGTATTTAACTGTGTGGGGTTTTCCACTGGGAGGACAACCTCCTTCATCTTTAATGTCATAGTCTTGCAGATCCCCGGTCTGAAGTCCCATCCTGTGCTGTGAAATTCCTCCTAAAAATAAATAAATAAATAAATAAAAATAAATAAATAATAAATAAAATCAGGCCTCATTGGCCAGGCTGCTTCAAACACAGTTGACAGTATCCTGCCTTGTTCATACTTTAATACTGTAATTATAATTTTTTTGTAGAAATGTAAAATGTTTTAAAACATTTCTTTCTTTCTTTCACACTTCCTTTAACACAGAGACTTTCCTCAAAATATCTTTTTTGACATGAGGATGACATGTGGCCAGTAAATGATGCCAGAATTTTATTTTTTGGGTGAATTGTTGCTTTAAGCTTTATTTCATACTCTATTTAAAGTATGGAAGACCATTTCCGCCACTGAATAAAAAATTAATTAATTAATTAAAAAAGGTAATTGTGTGAATATTCTCTCATCATTTACTCATGCTGTCGCGAATGATTATGACTTCCCTGCTGAAAAAACAAAACAAAACAAAACAAAAAAACAGCTAAAAACAGCCTAAGCTGGTTGGCTGGTCTTAGATCGTTTAAGCTGGAAGTAACTGGTCTTAGCTGGTCTAACAGACTAGCTAAGCTGGTCAAACTGGTCTACAAACCTGGCCAAGCTGGTTTTAGCTGGTTGGCCAGCTAAGACCAGCCTGACCAGCTAAAGAAGTGGCCAAAATCCCTCTAAAACCAGCCTGCTGACCAGCTATGACCAGGCTGGACGACCAGTTAAAACCAGCCAACCAGTTTAGGCTGGTTTTAGCTGGGGGGTTTTTTCAGCAGGGTTTCTTTCTACAGATAAACACAAAGATTTCTTTAAAAAAAGGTAAGCTATTTCAGAGTCCATGTAATGCAGGTGAGTAGTAACCCAGAAGTTTATGCTTCAAAAAAACACAGAAAATGATTACGACCGTAATCCATGTCTTCTAAGTGAAATTAATATTATTTGAATTTTTTAAACTATAAACCATTTTTTTTTCTGGCCAACTGCCATGCACTTGGCATAAACAGCAACACATCGTGAAATGCGATATACTGTAAGTGTGTTGTGAAATTCGCACAAGAAGTGGCCATGCTTTGCATTACTTCTTGCGCAAGAACTGCTTAATAACATGCTAACGGAGTTCATGTTAATTCACAGTGCACTAACTAATGTTAATAAGCACAACATTTGATTTTAATAATGCATTAGTAAATGTTTAAATTAACATTAACTAAGATTAATAAATGCTGTAGAAGTATTGTTCATTCTTAGTTCATGATAACTAAAGTAGTTAACTAATGTTAACTAATGAACCATAGTGTAAAGTGTTACCGGGTAAATAAATCATGAGAGATCATTTTTGAGTGGAGTATCCCTTTAAGAATTCTCTGGTGTATAGCAGAAATTATGGTTTCTTTAAGCAGGTTGTTCCACAACAACAACAATGGCCATCACACTGCCACCATCACATTTTACTACTGTAGATGATGTTCTTATAGTGGAATGCTGTATTTTCTTCACTCGACACATAAGAAGACCTACATCCTCCAAAAACATTTCATTTTGACTCATCTGTCCTTAGAATAGTATCCCCAAAGTCTTGGCCATTGTAATGTCTGTTTTGGGTTTTGTTTCATGTTCTTGTTTTTATGTCTTTTATTTTGTAATTTGATTCATGCTGTTGGGGTCTTGCTTCCCTTGCCCTCATGTATTTCTGCTCTGTGTATGTGTCATGTTGTGATTGGTTGTTCAAGTCATGTGTCTTGTTCCTCATTGGTTATTGTCCTTTCATGTGGTTCTCAGTTCTGTTTGCTCATTGGTTGATTCTTGTCATGTGACCGTTAGTGTTTGCTATAAGTAGCCCTCTTGTTGCCATTGTCTCTCGTCGTGTATTGAATGTATGTAAACCTGCTGTTGGAGATTTTGTCAAGTCAAGGCAAAGCAAGGCAAGGCAAGTCTGTGTTTATTGTTTGATCACCTCTTGGACTCTAATAAACTGCACTTGGGTTCTTCAACTTGCCATTCAGTGGACTGCTCATTACAGAATACACAACCTCAAAATGAACCCAGCAGATCGGCTTGTTCGTCTTCGCCAAGGAAACCGGGTCATAGAGGATTATGTGGAGGACTTTTGTGGACTTTGTCATAAGGTAGACTTTAAGGATAGTTTCCTGAAAGACATTTTTAGTTTTGGTTTAGATAAAAACATATCCCGTTTAATGTCATGCAATACCTCTCAATGGTCATTAGGAAAATATATAGACTTTGCTTTGCGGTTGAGTGGATCTGCATTTACTTTGGGAGTTGCGGATGAGGAGTCCCACAATTGTGCTGTACCCTCTGCACCAGAGCATTTTCACGTCCCGACCGTCACGTCAGGATATGTTCACATCATGCCTACAACTCCTGAGTCTGCTTACGTCATGTCTGCCAAGTCAAGGCCTGCTCACGTCACGTCTGCCAAGCCACAGCCTGCTCACATCACGTCTGCCAAGCCAGAGTCTGCTCACGCCATGTCTGCCAAGCCACAGCCTGCTCATGTCACGCCTGCCAAGCCAGAGTCTGCTCACGTCATGCCTGCTAAGCCAAAGTCTGCTCACGTCATGCCGGCCACACAAGAGCCTCTTCTCAAGATGGCCGCCACTCAAGAGTCTCCTTGCAAGATGGCCACCAGCCCAGAGACTCCTTGCTAGATGGCCGCCACGCCTGATTCCCTGGCCAAGATGGCTCATGAACTCGTAGTGTGTCCAGCTACAGCCATGGAGGCTGTCCATGAACTCTCTGCCTGTCCTGTTATGGCCGTAGAGGCTGTTGTTAACCTCTCTATGCTCTGTGTTCCAGTCTCGCCTGATCCGGCGTGGTGGTTTCCTGCACCATCGGCTCCACTGATGTGGTTATCTGCTCCCCCGTGGGGATCTTCGGCCCGGTCTGTTCTACTGTGGGAGTCTTCAGTACCGCCAGCTCCGCCCTAGCTTCCTGCTCCACCAGTTCTGACTTGGTGGTCATCAGTTCTGCCGGATCCGCCCTGGCTTCCTGCTCCACCCTGGCTCCCTGCTCTGCCTGCACCGCCATGGCTCCCTGCTCTTCCATGGATTTCTGCTCTGCCGACTCTGCCATGGCTCCATGCTCCTCTGGATCTGATCCATGGCCCAGGTCCTCCTTTGATCCACAGTCTGCCACTGTTCCATGGCCCAGGTCCTCCATTGTCCCACTGTCTGCCACTGCTCCACGGCCTAGGTCCGCCATTGCTCCACAGTTCAGATCTGCCTCTGCTCCATGGTTCAGGGCCTCCACTGCTTCGTGGTCCAGGCCATGATTCTGAACTTGTTCCCCTGCATGGGCCTGGCCCTCCATCCCTCCCCCTATTCTACCTGTGCTCTACCACCCTCCTGGACTTTTGGGGTTTTGTTTATGTTTTGGGGTGGGTTTTTCACTAGGGCATCAGGTGCCGCCCTTAGAGGGGGGGATATGTAATGTCTGTTTTGGGTTTTGTTTCATGTTCTTGTTTTCATGTCTTTTATTTTGTAATTTTATTCATGCTGTTGGTGTCATGCTTCCCTTGCTCTCATGTATTCCTGCTCTGTGTATGTGTCATGTTGTGATTGGTTGTTCAAGTCATGTGTCTTGCACTGGTTATTGTCCTGTCATGTGGTTCTCAGTTCTGTTTGCTCATTGGTTGATTTTTGTCATGTGACCCTTAGTGTTTGCTATAAGTAGCCCTCTTGTTGCCATTGTCTCTCGTCGTGTATTGAATGTATGTTAACCTGCTGTTGGTGAGTTTGTCAAGTCAAGTCAAGTCTGTGTTTATTGTTTGATCACCTCTTGGACTCTAATAAACTGCACTTGGGTTCTTCAACTTGCCGTTCAGTGGACTACTCATTACAGCCATAATCCAATTTTTTTTTAGCAAGCATGAGAAGAGCTTTGTTGTGCTTATCTTGGTAAGCAGTGGTTTCTTAAGGTTGAGTTGTGAGTGTTAACCATGGCTGATGCCTGAGAAACGTCTCCAGGTTACGCATGTAACCATGGTTCCCCGAAGGGAAAAGACACTGCGTCGAAACGCTGGGGAACGCCTTCAGCGTGACCACGCTCTGAATCATATGTGAAATCAGTCCAATGGATGGGCGAGACGTCACGGGCGGGGTGACGTAGCGACCAGGAAGCTTAAAAGCACGTGCGGTGAACCGGCATCAGTTTCTAGGAATGATGCAAGCGCTGGCAGGGATGCCGGAAGTCTGGCTTCGAGACACAGCGTCTCGTTCCCTTTGGGGAAACATGGTTACATGTGTAACCTCGAGACGTTCCCCTTCAGGAACTCGAGCTGCGCCGAAACACTAGGGGAATGAGATGCCCACGCAGTCAGAATGACAAATCTCTGCCTAGTGTGTGTAGGAGCACAGCTAGGGCGAGAGAAAGAAGAGCCCGGAGTGGCTCGCATATCTGACGTAGGTGAGGGGCGTGGACCAACCCGCAGCATTGCAGATGACACGGGTAGAACGAGCCTTGACCCCCAAAGGCGAGTGGAGATCAGAGGACTCAAACACGAAGAGAGGCATCCACTATCCATCGGCTGAGGGACTGCTTGTTGGAGGGACTTAGGGGGACCATAGCACATTAGCAGTTGGTCCACCCTTCCCACAGGGCAGCTCTGTGGACGTATGCATCCAGTGCTCGCACTGGACACATACAATTAAGCTTCTGCTGGTCAGGCTCCCCGAAGGGAGGAGGACTGAAGGCCTGGGGTAAGACAGCCAGAAATCGTACCAGGGCCCCAGCCTCAGCGCACCGCGGAGGAAACGTGTAACTAGGGGGGTTTTCCCACTGACTGGCCCCCGAGAGGGGCATGGTAGGTCGCAATGGCCGCCACAAAGACCTTTAGGGTGGAGTGGGTCAACACTGTGGAGAAACAGGCCTGCAAGAACTCTAAAACTGTACCAAATGGGCAGTTAGCTGGGTCAAGCTGGCGGTCTTGGCACCAAGAAGTACAGTTTCCTCGATGAGGGAGCTCTGGATTGGAAGGTGGTCTCAACAACCTCGGTTGAGAGACCGGAAGCTACAAGTTGTGCCTCCTCAGAGGCCACACCCACAACTTCCACAGCTCCGGGAGGGGGCGTGCCCTCCGCCTGTGAGAGGAGATCCCTCCTGACGGGAATCTCCATGGAGAGCCGTCGAGGAGAGAAATCAGGTCCGAGAACCAGTCCCAGAGGAGCTGGGTGAGTCAGACAGAACCAGAGGGGACATTGCGATGTCTCCTGAGTTTCAAAGAGGTCCACTTGAGCCCGGCCAAAAACTCTCCATCCATTCCCCGGGCCTCGGCCCCTGCCTCGACAGGATGTCTGCTCCCATACTGAGATGCCCAGGAATATGCACTGCTCTCAGCGTGAGGAGTTTGCCCTGGGACCACACAAGGATCTGGTGCGCCAGCTTGTACAAGGGGCGCGAACGCAGACCTCTCTGGTGGTTGATATAAGAGACCACCGCTGTGTTGTCGGTGCGCACCAACACATGGTGATCTCTTAGGTCTGGGAGAAAGTGTTTCAGTGCTTGAAACACGGCCAGCATCTCCAGGCATTTGATGTGTCACATCAGGTGGCGACCCCTCCACAGACCGCGGGTAGGGTGGCCACTCATGACCGCTCCCCAACCGGTGAGGGACGCGTCCGTCGCTAGCATTACACGGCGACAAGGAGCTCCCCGCACCGGGCCCTGAGACAAGAATCAAGGTTTCCTCCACATGTCTAAGGCACGGATGCATCGCCGCCTGACCTTGATCATGCAAAGCAGGTTTCCCCTCGGGGAGAACCCCTTGGTCTTGAGCCACCACTGTAGGGGGTCTCATGTAGAGCAGGCCAAAAGTAACCACGTTGGACGCAGCTGCCTTCAGCTGCCTTAACCCCCAGCTCTTTCATGAGAACAAGAATGACATCTCGATGACGAACCGCCATCCGCTCTAATTGAGCTAATGTCAACCAATCGTCGATGTGGTTGAGTATGCGGGTGCCCTGGAATCACGGAGGAGCCAGAGCAGCATCCACACACTTTGTGAAAGTATGGGGTGAGAGTGCAAGGCCAAAGGAAGAACTCGGTGTTGGTAAGCTTTGCACCCTGGAACACCGGCAGGGTTGGCAGACTGATCTCCTGAGGGTACTGAGGAGAGACGGGCACCGTGTGATGCGGTGTACACCACTCTTCCCCAGAGGGGCCTGCCCTCCGAGGTCCTGAACCACAGTATCAGCACTCTCATAGCTGAAGTCTCCTATTGAAAATGACGGCCCTCAGACCCGCATCGTCTGCTAGGAAGACTAGACCAGAGCCTGCTCGGGGTAGGACTAAATGAGGCACGCTTGGCAGGTGACCTCCTAAGGGAACTAGTCTCACGAGACTGGCCTCTGGTGCACTTAAAGCGGCTAGCTCGGTGCCTTAAAGCGGCGGACCGGCAGGGGACGACCGTACTAGCTGCTCTAAAGACCTCCGTAGAGGCAGCGAGCCTCTTAGCACCGCTACGTTTCCAGGTTGTACCTCGCCGGAGACTGCTGTGCCCTGGAACACCGGCAGGGTTGGCGGATTGACCTCCTGAGGGCACTGAGGAAAGACGGGCAACGTGTGATGCAGTGTACACCGCTCTTCCCCATCAAAAACCTGAAAATGATGTAATACACGCGTTGCCTCGGCAGCGCGCGAGCCGCTCGGTCACACAAACAATATCAATCTCCTCAGAGAAAGATGGCTGCAGCAGCGAGCTCTCACTCAGAGGGGGAAGAAACCGCAGCATGGGCTTCCGAGCCTCGAGAACGAGCTCTAGATCTAGGGAAAGCGGGTGGAGATAGGAAGAGCCGTCTCCAACCCGTCCGCCAGATCAAGTGCGATCCCCGCGCTCTCAGTCGCCACTGTTCCTCAGCAGCAGTGGGACCGGAATCGCAAGATCACAGGCACGGACACACTCCGTGCGTGCCCGGCAAGAGCGGAGTTCTTAACAGCGGGAAAAGCACAATCAGCCCCCTGAAAGCCGACTGGCGAATTCCACTCCCCATTAATGCTGCTCATTATAATATTAGGCATAATATGCTTGAGTAACTGATGCTTGTGCAACTGGCAATCTCATCGACGCCCTCCGTATCAATCTCTTCGGAGAAAGACAGGCAGAGCGTCGCGCCCTCTCCCCGGGGGGGAAGGACTGCAGTGCGGGCTTCCGAAACTGGTTGTTAAGGAAGAAGATAGGGACTCGCCCATCTACATTCCCTCCACCAGATCCATATGCGAAACCCACGAGCACAGCCGCTGCTCCGCCTCGGCGAAAGCGGGACCAGCACCGCGGGAAACGCTAGTGAAGGCTCCCTCCTCAAAGAGAGCCTTCTGAGAGCGAAGCAAGGCAGTAACAAAACGCTTGCAATGCGGGCAGTCAGCTCCCTCAAGAGCTGACTCTGCGTGCTTCGTGAGCTTCGCTCCTAAGCAGACAACACACAAACTGTGTGTGTCCCCACCCTAACGCTGCCTGCTCTCGCCCAAAAGCTTCTCTTGACTGAAGCTTCGACATAATGGAGCTTGTAAGTGGACAAACAACACTAAATAAGACTCACAAACAGATAGCGACTGACACACACACAGAGCGCTTGCTGAATGACAGAAAGCTGGTGCCGGTTTCACCGCAAGTGCTTTTAAGCTTCCTGGTCGCTATGTCACCCCGCCCGTGAAGTCTTGCCCATCCATTGGACTGATTTCACATGTGATTCAGAGCATGGTCACGCTGAAGGCGTTCCCCAGTGTTTCGACGCAGCTGGAGTTCCTGAAGGGGAACCTACAGTACAGTTCTTTTTCAAAGATCGTTTGAAGCCCTTGAAATTTGACATGTTGACCTTTTCTGGGAATAATCTTCTCCATTTAGTGGTAATGGCTCACACTGTGATTCAGATGAGTCAAAGAACCTTAGAAAAAGGCTTTGTAAATATTTCTGAATGACGTTTTTTCTCAGCTGTTCTGGAATGTTGTTTGATTGTGGTATTGTGTTGAAGCTTTGTGGTGATGACTTGTCACTGATGAAAAGGTTTAATATATGTGCTATTTTAACTCAACATTACAGGCTGCAGTCAAGCCTGACTGTGTTAATCTCCCAAATCCAATTACAAACTCTAACCTGCCTGTTAAATCTTTTAATCATCTGTTGGATTATAAAATGCAGAAACTGTATCAATAATGCATATATTAGCTGCACTGGCTTACCTGTGAATGTGAATCTGATGCATATTTTAGCCTTTTACTACCTGTCATACAAAGGGCAGCATAAAGATCTCTGTTACTACTTACAGGCGCCAAGTTAGTTTTATTTTTGATTCTTGGCAGGATGATAACCCTTACGAAAAATAAGTTTATTCAAGTGTGCTATTAGTATACTTCTTTTAAACTAAAAATAGGAAAGTATACTTATACTTACTAAAATAAACTTGAAGTATACTACTTTTTGGTAAGGGAGTAATGGAAGCCTGTTGATTTTATGTCTTATTTTCATAATGGATTTCATAAGTTTAACCTGTGCTTAGAAGGTTTTGTAGACATATGATGGAGCAAAGTATGAAGTCCATAACAAATGCTGTCCATTAGAGAAATGACAAAGTTGTGTTCACTTGCATTAAAATCTTGATGGCAGATGAACATGATTATAGTTTGCACATAAATCTAGAAGTGTGATTTACCAGTAATGTTTAATTTAAGCACATCCTCTGATGAGTAAAATGGCCTATAACAGTGCCTTATGATTAATTTTCACACCGTAAGACAAAATTAGTGTAACAAATTTTCACAAACACTCTCTAATAGCAGTAATCGCTGTTTTAAAAGATTAAGACTTTAACTTCAGCCTTTAAAAAGACCTGAACTTTGGTAAGCACCATGCACAATACCACCACAGAGCTAAAGCATCTGTCTGTGGTACAGCTGTACTCAACAAGTCCACTCCTGTTGGCGTATTTATTCTTTCCACATATGTAAACAGGAAATTTGGAAGATCGTCTGCTTTCCCACTGAGGTAGATCTACAAAGGGCAGAATCCTAGCCCAGTAATGTTGTTATTGTCTGAGTTGTGAATGTACCAGCTGTGACTATTGACCTACTTCCATAACTTCAGGATTTTTAGACTGCAAGTTGAGAGTAATGAAGTTCCTAATTAAGAGGCAGTTTGATCTTCAATGCAAAGTGTTTTTTCACTCAGGGTATATGTGCAATTTTTGAAGTTTCATCCCATGGAAACCCTTACTGCCTTTAAAATCTGTATCTTTTCCAGTCTTTTCCAGATTTACTTACCCTGATTAACGGACACTGGAAGCTTATGATGTCAGCTGGATCAGAAGGGCCTATGAAGGGGCTGTTTGTCAGAGAGGCATTTCAGGCATTTGGGGCTGTAAGGTATTTGCATAGATCCTACTTGTGAGAAGGTGTAATGTTGGGCCAAAGTCAAAGAAAATGGGGTTAATGTGAGGTCATTCCTCCTTTTGAGTCACTTTCCTCTGAAATGTGCACCATTACTGACGGAAACATAAATCTCAATCACAGAATTGCTAAGGAAATCTGTTTAAACTGACTTAACCGTTACAAATTTATCAAAAGAGATAAAAGCATGACTTCAGTTATTTCTCTTATTCAGTTATTGATAGCTTCTACAACTATGTGAAGATTTAAACAGCAGAATAAATCTTAGTGACTTGATTTTTTCGTTAGAATGGGTCTTAGTTGTCTTATATTATAATGCAACCAAACAAACTTGACAATAATGAATATGTTGATGATTTCTGTCTTGAGGAAACTTGGATGTATTCAAGAGTTAAATTGTACAAAGAATAGATGACTTGGGTACTTTGGCGATATATATTTATGTTCAAAGAAAACATTCAGTAATCTAAATTCTCATTTCCTATCCAAATCTTTTTATGGTTCATAATTTCTTACTACATTCTACAACAGTCCTCAGTATAATGCATGCATAAATGTTCCTCTCATTACTATAAATTGATCCTTTACAGTGGTCTGTCAAAAATGAGCCATGACACTTCACAGAAAGATCAAGCATCAGTGAATGAATGAAATGGAAAGAATACTTTTTGGAAAATTTCAAAAAGCAGTGAAGATCCATGAGACTGTTGCAGGAAGAAAGGGTTTTTGTTTTTTCCGTAGACAACTCCAAGCAAAGTCTGTAAGAATTTAAACGCTTTCAGAACATAAACCACTTCATAGATCAACCTGACTTTATTGTCTGTGACTTTCAGTTGGTTTTCTGGCAGCCCAATAATTGTGTTCAAAATAATAGCTGATAATCTCTAATCAGTGATGCAATGCAGAAAAAAGCACTTCATCATTGATTAGAGCTTCTCAGCCATTTTAACAGTTCTTCATTTCAATCGAATCATTTACATACTCACCCAGGCATAGCTCAAATCCAGCAAACAGATGAGGACATCATATATTTTTTCCAGTACATTGATCTGGAGCTAATTGGAATTCGTTGCCAGGAAAATCAATTTCAGATAACTGTCTGGTAGCTGGAAAAAAATTAAGCCTCCTCTATCAAAAATCACACAGTTCAATAAATCTATTATAGGACTTCATATTTCATATTTTGAGTTAGAAGCCACTTGAACTTGTGCCAGTATCACCATGCAGATAAATCTTACAGATAAACCACCCAAACCCACATTGAATCCCACCTGAGAAATGTGTTTTTCATTAGGTATCTGTCTAGACTCTAGAGCTACAACTGAAATATTCAATATAAAATCTTTCTGATTAATGAGTTTACAGAAAAGACCGTAATAGGTTCCCTGGAAAATAAACAATATATCATTGATCCCACTTGGGTTTAAGAGGATTCGCTTGTTTTGTTATAGTCTGTATTCACATAAATATGAACTTGGCTGCTCTAGTTGCACTTGCCCATGAACAAGCTCTGTGTGTCAGATTCAGCAATGCATTCCTCTGAATGTTTCATCCTAGCTTATTTGGACATCGGTTATAGCTTGGCAGTGACCTGCCCTAAACAACAAGTGTCTTGTTTGGATTTGGCTACAGTGATATGCAGTTAACCACATGCCTTGAAAATGTTCACAGAACCCTTGTGAATCCTGCACTTGCTTCAGTCAGTATTCTGGCCTGTGCATTTTAACAACATACCAAGAGTGAAAAGAGCATTTAGATTTTGAGGAAATATATGCTGCTTCATGTAATCCCCAGAGAACTTTGACAGTGTTTGTGGTTAAAATATTACATAAATGTTTGTGTTTATGAGACCAAATACTGTCACATAAATTTCTTATGACCCTAAGAAATTAAGTTTGCATGCAGTGCTGTATGAGCATATGGTTAGACTCTTTAATTTTGGTTGATTAAAAAATAATAAATTCTCACCCTCGTGTCATTAATTTCTGACTGACTTTTGCATGTGGAAGACTAAATGTGAATTTTTGAAGAATAGGTGATCTTTTTAAAATACTGAAAGGGAATGAGGACTGGAGATGTTAAAACGAGCAATCAATCAATCAAAAGCTCCACAGTAGTGGTCCATATGACTTGTGCGTTATATTCTGTGTGAGGAAATCACTAAAAATCTTAACATCTGCCCTAGCTCTCCTTTAGCACGTTCATGGACATTCATTATGCCAAGTAGTGATGTCTGATTCTTGAATAAATAATTTTTTGAGTGAGATCTTTTCAATAAAATCAGGAAAATAAATAAATAAATAAAAACTGCCTTCTTATTCATGAAATGGACTGATTCAGGTTCAACTCACTGATTAACAGTGAATAAACGTTATTAATTCACTCATAAAACTGTATGCAAAACATACCCGGATGATCTACTACTTCTGACAAGATTCTGAAGTGTTCATGCGTGACACTTTACTTTCCCATGAGGCCATGGGAGAGGATTTGTGAATGGCAGAGAAGTTACGTAACCGATGCTGGTTGGTCTACATTTAGATTAGATTTAGATTACATACCACACACATTCATATTATATAGAACATACTTTTTAGCAGATGCAAAGTATCTATATACTAAACAACAGAGTATGTGATATTGCCTTGGAATATAGTACACTAGTCATATGAACCACTTAGAACTTTTAAGGCCCCGATATACTTCAAGCAAAATCAAAGAACAAACTGGTGTGATATCATTTCAAACAAAAGCAGGGCAAAACAAAGTTCCTTTGGAGTTTGTCATTTTTGTTGTGTGTTTATTTTGTTATTGAGTGGAAAGTGTGTGGCACATATTTACGTTCAGCTAACAGTATACTGGTGCAAACGTATTTCGAACTTCTTTTTACCCCTAAGCAACAACGGCAAAGAGCTTTTTCTGTAAGCATATTGAAGCCTTTATGGTGTTTTTGTGCCTTTTTAAAGCTTGAAAACTTCAGTTCCCATTCATTGTAATTGTATGTCTTCAAAAGTTTTAAAAGTTTTTTCTTTTGGTCAAACTTTTTTTTTTTTTTTCCTAATTATAATAATAAGGCAGCGATGAATCTTGTTTCCGACTGATGAATCTCTAAAGCTCACACTTGCGTTGCGCTTAACACACAAGGAATATATTTAGAGTTGAAAATGAGCTCTGCAGGCCCTTTTAGAATTGAATGTCTAGCAGCATGAGATTCACAATTCACAAGTCTAGGGCATCGAGTAAACTGAGAAAGCAAACAGAAACTCTGCTGTCTGCTGTCTCAACAAACAAAAACACATGCCAGCCGAAACTACACAAACACACCCTCCACACCAAGACTCTGTTGTCTGTTACCATCAAAGAAATGCATTTATACTAGCTCACTCACCTTGCTTTTCAGACAGCTGTCCATTGAAAATGGGTGGATCCACTTTCCATGTTCTTACACATCACTACCATGGAGAGGATTGATGCAAACAAACAGTTGTTTATGTTTTAAAATACCGAAAGTCTTTCTGAACCACATTGGTTACAGCTTCCACCCAACCTATTTAGTATAGATCCATGAGGAAAAAATCATCTCATGATCTCATTCACATTTTTGGTTTTTGTATAGATATTTTTTAAACAAATGCACATTTTTGCTATTTTTCCACCAGACTTTAAACTCGAAAAACCTTTGCATACCCATGAAGGCCATAGATGAACAGAGTGTACTGTCTCCTGGCACAGAAGTTGAAAAGGCTTTCTCTTCAAAGCAGATTAATTTTTTAAGGCATTAGGATCAGAGCTTTGAATCCAGGAATGCCTCAGAAGTTGGGATCTTATTTCATTGCTTTTAAACATTTTTTAAAAACATTTTATTTTTATATTATTTATACTTAAGTGGTACATTGGATTTTTCCCACATCACCAGTGATATATCTAAGTTATTTTGCAAATCCTTAGCAGTCACATGATACGACTGAATATTCACACCTTAATGACCACAATTTCTACTAGCCAGAACTTCAGACTGACAGCAGAAGGTCTGGACTCAATAGCAGCTTTCATTAGCCAAGGACCGCTCAAGTGAATGTCTGACTGACAGGCAAAGCAACCAATCACAGTTCATTTGTTCAGCATCATATTTAGGGGCATGAAAATATAAAGTCAATGTCCCTAATAGACCGGCATGCAGTTCAATCAAGAATGTAATGCAGGTTTACTGCAACAATGGTGCTGTGAACATACTTTCGAAAATCCAGTGTTTAGTTGATCATGAAAAGCACACATTATCACAGTTGTAAACACAATGGGCTTTCTTCTTCCATAAGGGGGTTTGTCATCACAACTGCTTTGTTTTCAGATGGGCCATTAAAGAATGTGACACATGCATCTCACAGAAATCCTGTAGGATTCAACCAATCAGATGATGACTTTGAAGTGTTTCCCATTTTGTGTGCGTTATGCATCATATGTTCAGCCAATGGTCCATGAGCATGATGTGCGAAGCTGAGACTAGGCTGGCAATGAGTATTGTAACCATGAGTATTACTATGAAAATTTTCAGATATAAATGGATGTAATTTTTCCTATTATGCCATTATGGGAAAAACGCCATTAGAGCTTCTCCATCTCTCAACTGAAGCTGTGAAGGAGACATGACATGATACTTATCAGCAGATAAAGCGAAAAGGAACTTCCAGACAAAACACAAAGGGTACGCTGGTGTTTCTTGCTGGCACAGCTACAACCTCCAGCAGAAATTACTTCTGAGAAAAGCTTTGATCAAGGTTTTCACAAATGTCCTTGCTGATGGAAAACCACTGTAACGTGAATGTCTGAGACTCATTTAGTTGACTATGAATCAAAGCATTGTACTCAAGGTTTCAACAAACGACCCCAGCATGCTTGTGAATTATATATTCATGGAACATTTTCATTCACATCATATTTTTTTTTTCAGTTAAGGGTGAAATAACACAAAATAGTGATAATTTTCATCTGAAAAAAAGGTTCCACATTGTTCCACCAAAAACTCTCAGTATTCACACTGTGAATATTTGTCCCCAAAATGACACTTTTATGATTTTTTTTTTTTTTTACTGTCTGCTTTGATGGATGTGGGTCAGGGGGTGAAAGTAAGTTATATTTTTTACGTTCAAAAGGTCAGACAATTAATTCACAAAGTTTACTTTTAATCCTTTCTTTGGTGGGATGGATGCACTGAATGTGTGAAAATAACAACTGATATCTCAGGTCTGTTCTTATCTTTTAAACCAGAGGCAACAGGAAAGACAGCTTTTTTATGATGTATATAAAAAAATTATATAATAAACATAATAGGCTTACAGTCCACTGCAACAAATTTCAATGAAAGCTCAATTATTAAGGCAAATTCTGATCAAGAACTGTATTCCTGGACCCGTATTCACAAAACATCTTAAGGTTAAAAGTAGCTCGTAACTCGCCGATTTAGGAGAAAATCTTAAAAATAATGGGCCTGTCAGTCCTAAATTTAGGACTCCTAAATTTTTTATCTAAAAGTATTTCACAAAGCATTTTAGGGCTAAAACTAGCTCTTAAATCTGTGAAACGTCAGGAGTAGTGAAGAGGACTCCTAAGTCACTAAGACCAAACCACAAACTATTCCTAAAATGGCTGTTGCCGGCAATCTGCCTCGGAACGTAAACATTTTAGAAATATTTGATGATAATTAGCTTTTATAAAGGTATCATCTTCAGTTTTGAAGGTTATCCCAACTCCAAATTTCCCTTTGATTATGTCCTTGTTTTCATTAACCAGTTGGGCAAGAAGTAACAGCTGTGCTTGTGTCCAGTGTTTTTTTCTTTTATGTTAAAAGGCTGTTTATATGCATATTCACTAATTATGAGAAGTATACATGTAAGAGGCTGACAATTAGCTGAACACAAACTTGGTTTATTAGTGACACTTAGCCTGCATTTTAAAATCTTTATTTGAATGTGGCAACATTTTTATTTTTAAACCTTTATCTTTACTCTAAAATATTTCTATGAATAAATCTCCGACAGAGACTATCAGCCAATCACTGCGGGCATAGTTAGTAAGCATGCTGATATCATCCATAGCAACGAGGTCAACCCCGCCCTTACTCTTAGCTTAAGACTTCTCTCTATTCCTTAGTAAAAGTTTGTCTCAGCAGCTTTGTGAATAGGTTTTAAGAGAAAACTCTTTGCTAAAAACTTTTACTGCTATTTAGGAGAACTCTTAGTGGTAAGATAAAATGTTTTGTTAATACGGGCCCAGGTCTCCAGGTACAGCTCATTTTACATATCATCCAATAAATGGTGTTTCTCAAATTACCCTGAACCAAAATGAACATCTCACCTTCCATGCACGGACAATTCACAGACTTCAAAGACATGAGTGGGAGAATCTGTTGGCTTGTGGCGTAAAGACCGGGTCAAGAGCCCAAGCAAATATTTCTCTGAAGTTTTGCCTCCACTGTTTAAACTCCCAAGTAGATGGATCACTGAATAAAGCAATTCATTTAGAATTATTGGAAGCCACACACATGCTAGCCACAAAGTTCTTTCCCTCTGTCCTGCGCTGAAGACTTCAGGCTTATTTACTGTACATCCCACCTGCAGTTTGAGTTGTAATGCACAAGTTAATTGATGATACATCTCAGTTTACAGAGCAGATGGTATGTTAGATTCGAGCTCCTGCTGTATGTTGGCCATCAGTGCGGTGCTGATGTAGTTCACCTCCAGGCTGAGGTGCTCAAGGGAACATTTTCCCCCGGAGCGTAGAGCCTCCAGGAGATAATGTCCTCCAACCTCACCGAAACAATTATTATCTAAGTCTACCTTCCTCAAGGTCTTATTTGATCTCAGCGCCTCAGCAAACAGCTTGATAACATTGTCCCCAAGGTTGCTTTCATCTAAGATGATGTGAGTCAGCGCAGTGTTCATTTTCAGGCTTTCAAACAAGACTTTCCAAGCCTCCATGTCTGAACAGGGTGTCTGTGCCAGGCCCAGATACTGAAGGTGGGAATGATACCTCATAAATGTGGCCAGCACCCTCAGGCCATCGCTGCCAATGCCGTTTCCACCTAAGTCTAACTCTTTGATCACAATGCTAACCGGAGAGAAGTGGATCTGTTCAGAGTTTCCATGCAGCGCTGCTGTTTTATCTTGAAGTTCAGCCAATCCACTAAGCAGGGTCTGCACTCCAAGATCGCCAAGCTGGTTTCCAAACAATCTAAAGAAGAAAAATAAATGACCTTCATTATTCATAATGATTTGTAACAGCCTTCAGTTTCTTTATCAGAGCAGTTCTGTAAAGTCAGCTTATTTTTAGACAAATTTAGAAGGTCTGCATGAAACGTACAGTAGTTCTTTGATCTGTGGTTTGGCCTGCAGAAGGTCTAGTAAAACATTGACTCCGGGGGGTCCGATTTGGTTCAGATTAAGGTTAATCACTGTGACTTCGGATGGGCTTCTCTTGAGCACCGTTGCCAAACTCTTGAGCAGTTCATCAGTCAGACCTGTGTTTCTCAGTATTAGTTGCTCCACTTCATCAGAATTGCTCAGCACTTCTGTCATGGCATCCATCTGAAGCAACGACAGCAGATTCTTCTTATAATATATTGTTAAAGAGTATCTAAAATGTTCAGTCTTGTATTCCTTCATGAAATGTGTCAAGAAAAATAGTAAATGTCAATAAATACATCAGTTTCCCATGGGAAAAATATATAATTTACATTTATTTTTTAATATGGTACAAATCCTTCTTACTGTACTCTTGTTAAAGCCACTCAAATCAAATTCAAAGACCAGGACTAACTGTTTTATTCAATATTGTGGCTTTCTGCTCATTAAATGTCCCATCTTGATTTTTTAAAATCAAATTATTGGAATATTAACTTTGTAACATAATCTAGTAGGGTACATTATCTTGGAACTTACTGACTGTGAAGACGGCCTGTTTTATTGAGAGGCTGTAAGATACTGTTAAGATATGAAAATGTTTGAGTAAAGCCAGACTTACGATATATCATAGCTGTATCTGTAGAAATATCTGTTGGATTTGATTTGCAGGTGAGGCATTTTACCTATTAATTTTCAGAGTTAAGATTACCTGTTTTTGTAAGTTTTGCTCCTCAGATGTGGCATCCTCTGGACCTTCTTAAAAAAGAAGAGAGAATGTCTTAACTGTCATGACTTTAAAAGAACTTTTACATACGATATATATATATATATATATATATATATATATATATACACACATGCATATTTTTAATATTAATGTTATTTGCAATTATAAATTGTTTGAATAAAAAAAAAATTCACTAAAATTTCGCTTTGATTAGTTTGCTCAAGCATGTTGCCAGATAACATGTACCGTCAGCATACTTTGTCTATGTCAGAAAATGTATGAAGATATTTTCAGTGGACTTTCCAAATTTGCTTTGCTTGAGAAAACATGCAAATTTTTCATTTGATTTAGTTGTGTTTTGCATCAAATCAAACAGTGTGCTTAGATTTGCTTAAAATGGCTGTTGTTTGACAAATAAATAATTATGGACATTTACATATTTCCAACATTTTATTTTAGCCATGTAACACCTCAAATGACAGGAATTATTGATCATAAATCAATGGCACACACTGCAGAGCTTGAACCTATCAGTTATACCAACCTTGCTTGTTATTAATTTTAGGTTTCCTTGCTTCTGTGAGACTGTTGTCACTTTCCTCACTAAGTTCCACCTCTGATGCTGAGCCGTTGACAGTGAGTCCTGAAGTGAGCTGCTCTTTGATTTTGTTCCTCTCAGACTCTAGCAGATAATACAAAACACATATCTATTTCACTTTTCATAATTTCTGTCAGGACCACTATCGTCAAAGATGATTGACAATTAGCATACAGTTTAGATTGACGATATGGTTCTGTTCTGGGCAACCATACCGTCGAAGAACTCCCTGCGCATCCATGCAGCCTGTTATGAATGAGCAGGGAGAGCACGATAACCCCCCACCCCACCCCACCCCCCCCAGGGTAAACGGAACAGAAACAACATAAATGTATTGCAGATATCATTAATATTCAATAATTTAATGTACACATTTTAGAAATCAGTCTGATTCAAAGGGGAATCAGAAGGCTGAATCCTGACTGACAGAGGAGGAGCTGGGGATGGAGGAGGGTAATTAGCTATTGAGCAACGCGAAAGCTGCTGATAATACTGAAGGACCTTATATATGGATGCTGTGATTGGTGTCGTATCCCTATAGATAGACTAATGTGACCTGCCAGAACTAACGTTACGCTTGATATGTCTCATTGTGATAACATCACAAATCAGGTTTTGAGAAATGTTTAATCTATCCTTTCTTGACATTGTCTGATTGGAAAAAATATGTCCTGCCAATACATCAACTATGTCATCTGGTACCCTCAATAAAATGTTTTGGGTCTTTTTATTATTATTTTTATTCAACTGTTAAATATGTGAAGCAGTTGTTTTTACACTGCTGACAGATTTATTTGCTTATTATGAATAATCTTATCTTTTGGTTTGTGTTCATCAAGGTCCAAATAAAAAAGAACCTTTTATTTATAAAATATGAAATTCACTGGGTTATTAAGAAACTATGCTTGTGGGTATCTAATAACATCTAAAACATTTTTGGGGCAATAATCTTATACTCTCTGATATTTTCCTTAACTATAATATGAATGTATACATTATTGTGCACAAATAGAGTACTCTGATCATTAAAATAAAAGAATCATTATTTAAAAAAATCAGGAGTTCAGATCTCGAGGCTAAAGTGGTCTTCCTTTGTGGCCCTTGTCCCAAGTTGAGTAGCCCGTAGGTAGAGTAATGGGACCAATTCTCATGGCCTTAAAACTTCACACTAATCTTAGTATATGTTTGAAGTAGAAACTACTTTTTGTCATAACCTTTATGGCAAAATGATTGACTCCCACAATATCAGGCTAAAAGACTCAGGGGAAACCCTGTCTGTGAGCAATGAGCTGCAGTTCTTGACTCACTGTTTACTTTGAACCACCTCTGTTGGTCTAGGCCTGATTCCAGACCAGTGCTCATTTCAACACATTCTTCATAGAAGTCCCTCAGTCTTCCCCTGTTCCTGCTTTTTCCATTCGATTTCGAAGCATCCGTTGTTTTCTCGCCGTCTCGCTTAGTCAAGGTTTTTCCTTCCTGCAATGAATCTTAAGAAATGCAACTGTCCTGATAGTGCTGTCTATAAAATAAAATACAATCTAATGACTTACATTAAAGCTTTCATGTGACAACTTCACAGTTTTACATCATGCTGGCAAGCAGATCTATCCAGCGGCCGGCCTTGTCCGCTCACAGGCACAATAAAGAGTGGCGAACCACATCGCTGGAAAAGATTTGCACTTACCTGGCACTTTAGTTTTATTTTCAGTCACTGAATTCTCCTTGCCCTGCACATGTTCTTTTGCTGATGTTTGCAGTTGTTCTTTGGTGTTGGAAGGCGGTTTGTCTTCGAGTTCATTCCCATTTTTATGTGCTTGTGATTCTTCCAAACTTTTGCCCTCTTCCCGCTGGCTGCGTGGTCCTTTATGGTGTTTGTGACGTTTTCTTTCTTTTGCACTGCCATTTACGTCTTCACTGTCTGTAGACAAAGCACCTCCATCTTTAGAGAGCTTTCTGGTCTTCTGCACCGATCTTTCCATTCCAAGAGGGACGAACAAAGGGGAAGAAGGGCACGACTCCATAATACCTGCACAGAAGGCATGATTACTGTGAGGCATTCAGGTAATAATGTGCTCTTGTGGATCATTAGTTTGAAGAATGCCAGTGGGGAAATCTAACAGCAGTGGCAATAACACCAACCTTCATTAGAATTGATGGATTGTTGCAAGGCTAGAGCTGGACTATCGATCGCTTGGGTGCCAATACCGTGCCTTGAATTCACACATCTGTAAAAGGAAAAATTTTTTACATTGACAACCCATTTGGTCTTGAGAAGAAACCCTGCTTTAAATCTTTTCTTGATCATGCATGCCATCATACTGTATCTCACTTGTAGCAGGGTTTTCCTCCATTTAGACGGGTCAGTCTGAAGCAGCTCCTGCGGCCTTGCTGAAAGCCAGGGGCATATCTGTACTCGCAGCAGGAACTGATCCTGGCTGCCATGATTCCATTCACAAAGAAAGTAGCACTGAAGGGGAAGCCCAGATGTCTCTGGGATATAAACTGAAACTGCTCTATTAGGGAAAAAAGTAAATATTTATTTATTTATAAAGTCACTTACTTATTAAAAAATTATTTTATTTTTTTACATTTTATTATTTATTGTTTAACATTATTTATTTGTAACTTTTTATAATTTATTTATTTAAACAATTAAATTAATTTTAACTTTTTTTAAATGTATTTTAACCGCATTATTTATTTATTTATTTATTTAAAATTTAAATATGTTACGTTACATTACATTACATTGTATTTTATTATATTGTATTATATTATACTGAATAGCATAATAATATTTCTGTTATCTGTCTCTTTCCTTTTGTTATGTAAAACAGGTAACATTACTTGCTAGTTTTATGTGGACAGACTTTAGATTTGAGGAAAAAACATCTTGTTTAAAATAAAAATTATATAATAAAAATATTATATAAAAAATTATTGGCGTAAGATCTCAAGCAGTGTATTCAGTTTGGTAACAGGATAATGAGCTTTACCTCCAGGTTGGACAAATCCTTTAAACACACAGATGTTTTCCCCTCCACAGATCTGCTGAAGCACTTTCATCTCATCCCGAGTGCTGCTGGGAAGCCCCTGCCCCAGGTACATCATCGTCACAGTCACATTCGACTTCTTGGACTCTTTCTGTGCTTTGAGGTAACTCTGGAAGACAGAAGAAGTCAAATATTTTTCACTGTAACTCTTTCAGAAACCATTTTGGTGACACATTTTTAACAAATACGGCAGTGAAGATGCCCTGAAACATTTTAGAAACTATTTGTTCCCAGGCATAGAGACGGTCAAACAGAGAGACCAACTGAAACTTATAACTCAACACTTAAAACTGGTTCAAAGCTGCAGTCTAATCTCTCTGCAGAGTTAGAGCCGACTCACCTGCTTACTGTTGAAGTCAGGAGCTCTTTGTGAGTTGATGGAGGAGGTGGAGCCGCGGCGTCTGCTGGTGCTGAGATAAGGACATGAGTGACTGAGTCTGGCCCTTGCAGCCTGTAGGTTTGACATCGTTCCTGTGATAGCAGGAAGGTACAAGTCACTCAACCGTCCTCTGATCGCTGGCTGGCTTGACTTGTTGGACTGCACAGATTAAAGCAAAGAATTTCAACATGAGGGAAAAAAATAAGAATTATTTTGTTCGCTTGTTACTTGTCACATGGATTTCACTGTTGGTGTGAATCACAACATGCAAGTACTGTATCTGTTGCATTACTTTATAGATTTCCATAGCATTGTTTCCATCCAGCAGAATGAGGCTGCCTTTACGTGTGAAAATACTATCCAGAGAACTGTGCCATTTGGGAGTCAATGGTCTCTCGCCTCTACGACCTCGAGGACGAGGCTGCTGTCAAATATAAGAACATAGAGATTTGAAAGGTTAGTTAGGCCCAAGATTAATTTTCATTTGTAAGAAAAAACTGAAAAAAAAAAAAAGAAACAGAGAGCGTAATTTTAATTTAAATGATCATTCTGTGTATCCATACTTCACAGTTGGTAATAAAGTAAACATTTCATAAAAAGAAAAAAAAAATTTGCTCCAACTCTTTGTTCAGTTGTTCAGTTGTACATGTAATAGCCTCATGCGCGATTTGATCAGGTGCACAGTGTCAGCAGCAGGTGTTACATAGCTCTGTTCCACTTTTGCACATTTAAAAATTTGACGAAAAGTTCAACAAAGGCCTGTGGCATCAACAAATAAAAAAAGTGACATAATTGCTACTTTATTTCAGCCAAAAGCTTGGTGTATCAGAGGCATTTCGAATGTTTTAATCAAACCTAGAGGAACGTTCTATTGCAGATGTTGTTTTTGTGAATCCAAGGAAAAAAATTTTTTTTTTGCCATATGGGATATCTTACACAATAGCTGAAAATGTCTTCTTTTATAATACTTACATCTTTGACTTCATCCTTGAATCCTTTGATGTGCAAGTCTTGAAGGACACTCTGACTGTGCCTACGAATGCGTTTCATGGACTCTTTCTGATATGTTTCCATCCTTGTTCTCTCTTAAATGCAAATAAGTGTCATTTTATTTTAAATGATCGTTTTATCCATGCTTTACAGCTGGTAATGAAGTAATTATTTAATTTAAAAAAATACTGTACAATAAAATGCATGCGACATGCAATAGTCTTGAGCGTTTTCATCAGGTGCTCCGTATCAGCAGCAGATGGTAGGAAAACAGCCAAGGTGCAGACACATGATTAAATAATGCATGGACACTTAGAATGCCTGATGAAAACCGTACATGTGTTTTAGAAAGATCACAGTCATCTGCCTAGAAGGACACTGAAATCTAGTTTGTGACTGCTGATTCCCATCTGGAATTGTACCATTGTTGATATATATTTTTGTTAATTATTTCAAATTCTTGATTATTTGAAACATACCTTCACAGTATTGAATATAATTTTGATAGAAAGACATTAGATTTGAAGATTGTTTGGAAAATAGGTAACAGATATCCGTCTCAAACTAATTTAATGGAAGAATGGACATTTTCTAAAACAAGTACACATTTCAACTTGAGTCACATCTAGATTATGATTACATGCTTAGTTAAGTTAGGCTAGTAAACTTACCGGAATTTTCTTCACAGCTTCATCTGGATAAAGCAGCGATATTGTGGTTTTACCTGTTGTTTCTTTCTCTGTCGTCAAGGAGTCATCTGATACCTGGATGGCTTTGACGCCCAGGTCTTACACTCTATACTAGCGTCTCATGCATGTTTTAATAGGCGGTGACCTGCTGTCTTCAACTGGCTGCAAGGGCCAAATGAGGGACCGAGAGGAAAGTATGCTGCTTTTCAGGTGGTACTTCGTTTGCACTATTCCACTTTTTTCCACATTTAAAAAGTTTAAAGCTTTGTCAAGGCCTGTGGCAGCAAGAAATTGAAAAAAGTGACATAATTGCTACTTATTTCAGCCAAAAGCCTGGTGTACAATTGGAGGCACTTGTGACTGTTTTAAAAAAACGTAGAATAAAATTTAATTGTTCTGATGTGTTTTGAAGCAGAGGAAACTTGGAATGGAATTCTCAGTTACATTTTGTGTAGCTGATTTTCAGAAAATTCCTGAGGAGACACAAATGAGGCAATTGTTGGCACATATTAATTGTACTGAGCAGTAGTTATCAACATTTTTGACTCCAAGGCATGCCATTGTCCACAACATTATTCAAAGGCCTTAAAGACTTATCCAGTTGTTTTAATGGATAGAGTATAGCATAAAGACAAGGATTTTTCCATTTATTTATTTCTACCTGATAAATATTTTAGAGCTCGGCATGATTAGAAACATATTTATTCATTAAAAATTCCTATGGAGTTTAAATCAAATAAGGTTTTATTAATTTAATTCTTAGTTCTAGGGGTCACACTTTTAAAAATTTGTCTTTCTCATATACTGTAGGTTTCCAGCACCGCCGGATTTTTCAAAAAGGGGGTTATTTTAATAAGAAATATATTATTATATTTAGTGTTTTTTTTGTTTGTTTGTTTGTTTTTGCTTATTTTTGTTTGTTTGTTTGTTTGTTTTTTCATATTTTAAGTCAATTCAAAGCCCCTTAGGTTTGCTGAGGCCCCCTATTGGGCCCCCGGTCCCCTGGTTAAGAACCACTGGCATACTGTAGCTGTAAAATGCAAGTGTTTGGGAAGAATTTAATGAGAAATGTTTGAGTTTTACCGTTTTTTCTTTTCTTTTATTTTCCTTTTTACCCTGAGTTCATATTGAAATCTCTGATTTTTGGAAAAGCACAAGCCTCTCTTTTCAGTTTAATTAAATTTCTTTCCTGGAACAACAACTAAGATTTTAGTAAAATCTCAGTCAGAAATGATTTCAGTTACATTATGAGCCGAGACTTTTAATGCTATCAACTGTGTTCTCCCTTCAAACATGCCCTTTCAATGCTTCGTTTCTGTCCAGTCACCCAATTAAGGCCCTCTTATGCAGTTGCTGTGGATTGTTAGAATGGATCTGCTCTATTAGCCTCAGAGAGCCTCTGGATCGGGCAGCTGCTGGCTCCCCGCTGCGCTCATTATGTCCATAAACAGGCCCGGGTTTCTTGTTGTGCTTGGCAGACCTCGTCTCGCTCCCTGCCAGTCCCACTAAAGCAAGTTGTCAGTCAGTGAAGGAGCTGGACTGTCTTGCCTTACAATGAGAAGTTATGAATTTTGGTTTGCAATTTGTTTTGAGTTTAGGGTCTCAATTTCCTATTTTGCTTTAGGCAAAGAAATCTTCTGGAGCTGTCAGAGTTAGTGTCAGGAGGATTTGCTGATATCAGAACATTCACATGTGGTAGTCATTTTGTTTGGAGTACCATCAGACAGGTAGGAGTGTTGGCCGGTAGTGATGGCGACGAGGGATCCGTGCTTCTCGTTCGCTTGGAAATATAGCAATAACAAATGTAACCACTAGAGTCTGCTAGAGAATCAAATCTCTGTGCTGTTGGCCATTACCGGCTCTTTCTGCTAATTTTCCTGGCCTGATCGTGCTGCATTGCATTTTCATTTCTGCCAAGGGAATGAAATAAGATCTGTTTAATGGGAACATCTTCAAAACAGGAAGAGCTGAAAGGCTTGAATGATGTGCAGTCCAGTCTGCGGTCATATCCAGTGTTTCTTCCAGTGGTGTTTTTTAAATCTGCAACAAGTGCTGAACTAACACTAAAAACTTTTTCGGAATACTTGCGGCTGACAGATTTGACTAATATATGTCTTAATGTGAATTGCCAATGTACATGATGGAGACCTCAGCAGAGAGCATAGTGAGGAGAGCGAGGACCTGGCTGCCCTTCATCCGCTTTAGTCTCCTGCTGCTCACAACACATGACACAAAGCTTACCTTTCTCACAGAGAAACGAGGTAATGACTTATTCACGTGTCCTAAGCTGAAAAGTGTTTTTTTTAACTGAAGTGTCTATGGGTCATGTAATGACTAGTGTTTCTGATTTTTTTTTTTGGCCTATGTACCCCTTCACAGACACTATACCAGAAATGTGTTTCTTTGAACTCTTATTCTACTGGATATTATTTGATTATTGTGAATATGATTGCTACAACAACTCACTTTTAAACAATTGTTACTGGGAGTAAAAAACAGACACAGCAGCTTCCACTTAAACTAAAGTGGTCTAACAAATATAGAATCTGTTTTTTTTCTCTCTCTCTCTCTAACTGCATTTACATTGATGTTGATTTGGCTGGCTGAGAAAATAGGAAACAGTGTCTATTGTTGTTGTTTTTTCCTTGGGAAGAAGTGAAAAGTAATTGTGCTGCCTCTTTTTTAGCCAACTTCTTAGGCACTATTGCGTGCATCTATTCTAGAAAAGACAACCGCATAGTGCATTGCGCTGTCTAAAAAGCTGGTGAAATGTTATAAAAATACTATTTTTAACTCATAAAACAGTAGAAACTATCAATAAATATAATTAATAGTTCAGTTATATATCAGTTATATATACAATAATCAGTTTAATTAAAAGCCAACTATTTTACCCAATATTTGTGTTGCAATAGTTTTATTTTTGGTAAAGTTCCAGAAAAATTCTGAAAATTTCACTCACACACATAAATAAATAAATTATATTAATTATTGGACAACCCTAATATTATTACTCTTTTTGTTTTATTTTAAATATTTTCAGATGTTCTGTTTTATAGGTTTTGCAAAGCAGTAATTAAATCTATGTCCGTATCCCAAATTGCCTTTATATCTCGTATTCACTATTTCCTTCTTTAGTCCTCACATACAGTCTATGGAGGACCAAACCTGCAGAAATTAAAAATAAATAAATACACAAATAAATAAATAAATGTGTGTATAAATAAATAAATAAATATGCAAATAAATAAATAAATGTGTGTATAAATACACGTATTCTTGTTTAAATACGTATATAAATAATTAAACGTGTGATGAAATAAATACAAATAAATAAAATAAATTGGTGGCCAAATGGAAAATGTTTAAGGAAATGCTAAACTCAAAAATAAATGTATTTGCTTATTTATTTATTTTTAATTTCTGCAGGTTTGGTCCTCCATACCTAAACAGCTGTATCTGAATGTAGTTCCGCATTTATTTTTCCTCTGCACAACATGCTAATGAGAGGGTGTCAACCATGGACTTGGTCGGATCTTGTGATAGCTGGGGGCGCAGCTTTCCCGCTGACAGTAAATGCATGGTGTAAATCCAGTATAGCGTAGTAAAGTCACTTTTGCCGTTCAACAGAGCAAGATACATAGACAAACTGAGCCATATTGTCCGTGCAGTATCTGTGACTTTATAAACGACCCAACGGAATGGCCAGAGGTGTCATTTCCCGGCATTCAATATTTGCAAATCTAGGAACCGTCTCTAAAGTTACATAAGACATTGGTATACACTTTTCTAGCTTCAATAGCATTTGAGGAAAATTACTTACAGTAACACAACCAACTGTGAAGTGTTCATGTAGTTCTCAGTTATAATGCACACCTTTTAGATTTTTGATATTTATTAAAATAAACTGTAAATTCATATCTACACTGTAAAAAACGTCCTGTAGAAATTACAGTAACTAACTGGCAGCAGTTCGCTCAATATTTGCAAATCTAGGAACCGTCTCTAAAGTTACATAAGACATTGGTATACACTTTTCTAGCTTCAATAGCATTTGAGGAAAATTACTTACAGTAACACAACCAACTGTGAAGTGTTCATGTAGTTCTCAGTTATAATACACACCTTTTAGATTTTTGGTATTTATTAAAATAAACTGTAAATTCATATCTACACTGTAAAAAACTTCCTGTAGAAATTACAGTTTTTTAATTACAATTATAGCTTACTATAATTTTATTTTGTAGCAAAAATACTGTATTTTTTTTTACCGTGTCATTTAACTTGCTGTAAATGTATTTACAGTGTAATATTGTTCAACTGTAAAATATTTTATTATTGTATTCATTTTTTGGTCCTTTCTTGAGTAATGCATTTTAAAACAATAGAAAATATACTGTTATACTGTAAAGCTTACTGTAATTGGTTTGCTTCAATTTTCAGTTTCTGTAAAACTATATGCACAAATTGTAAAATTAGCAGTTCCATTAAAACAATGAAAAAAAATAACAATGTCAACTGTGTAAATTCATATTTTTAATTTTCCCAATGAACCCCCGCCTTCCACCCCCCCACCCAAACCTGGATCTTTACATTAAAGAACTATAATACATTAGACTATTTGCAGAATTTAAAACTATTTACATAGGCAGCACTTCCAGTCAACCTTTTGAGCCCTCTTGAACTGGCTGTCTGTCATTGGAAGGCACATGAAACCACCTCCTGCATTGATGGCATTCGATCTGAAAAAAGAAAGAAAGATAATAATCTAATCAAATTGCTTAGTAATCAATTATTCATTTCAACTCAGTTCAATTCATATTGCTTTATTGGCATGACATCCTGAAAATAACAGTAGAATACTGGCAGCTGTGGTTGCTGCCAGTAATGAACTGTTAATTTACAGTTCTCTACAGTTGATTTACATC
>NW_015665038.1:1536176-1545672 GCF_001515625.1 Sinocyclocheilus rhinocerous
ATGCCGGGAAATGACACCTCTGGCCATTCCGTTGGGTCGTTTATAAAGTCACAGATACTGTACGGACAATATGGCTCAGTTTTTCTATGTATCTTGCTCTGTTGAACGGCAAAAGTGACTTTACTACGCTATACTGGATTTACACCATGCATTTCTTGTCAGCGGGAAAGCCGCGCCCCCAGCTATCACAAGACCCGACCAAGTCCATGGTTGACACCCTCTCATTAGCATGTTGTGCAGAGGAAAAATAAATGCGGAACTACATTCAGAAATAAATGAGTGATTAAAAGAAAACAGTTAGGATGAGTTTAGCATTTCCTTAAACATTTTCCATTTGCCCACCAATTTATTTTATTTATTTGCCTACTTTAATCACATGTTTAATTATTTCTATATGTATTTAAACAAGAATTTGTGTATTTATACAGACATTTATTTATTTATTTGCATATTTATTTATTTATACACACATTTATTTATTTATTTGTGTATTTATTTATTTATTTTTAATTTCTGCAGGTTTGGTCCTCCATAACAGTCCACCTGTGAATGAGTGAATGAAAATGAGTTAGTGAATTTGGACACAAGGTGCGGCCACTTTTGCACTTGACACTTAGCTAACTGGCAAGCTCCAATAGTAACAAAATGTTTTATGAAATCTGTCATGGCTAGTATAAACTTTAATTAAGCAATTAATAATGAATTATAAAGCAATTTACACTTGTATTATTTCACTATGGACACAGAGTGCACTCCATCATACATGGTATGGTTTTGGACACCACTTTAAATGGACGTTGCCTTAAATGGTGCACTATATAAGTGATAGAGGGCAGTTATGGACCCAGGTAGTTAACAATCACTGTTAATGGACAATGAGTTGGGAAGGATTCAGATCAAGTCTGCAGTCTCACTTACATAGTGGAACAGTTGCTTTGTTACTGCAGGTCCAAGATCCAGTTTCATTGCCATCTGGTATCAAAATTGCAATGTAACACTGATCTATTAGTTTAATGATTCTCAGTGAATGCTCTAAGTGAGACTGTCACCTTTCATAGATTTTGTAATAGGGTAATGTCATTAAGTATATTATCATCTTGATGATTTCACAGGGCAATTACTGGTTAAACCCATTAGTTTGGAATATCAGACTAGGTTTATTCTATCTGGATATTAAGGATCTGAATGCAGTGAGTGTGAGATATCCATAGATGGATAACAGCAAAAAATCAGACAAAATCCAATTTTGTGGTCTCTGATTTTAATGTGAAATATGACATTGGTGTTATTTCACTATAACTACAACACATGTAACTGCCAGTTTCCTGACATATGATGACCAGCAAATGCTTGCCCAGTCACATGGAACAAATGTGCATGATGTGGCGGCTCTACCCCGGCTCCATCTTAAATGTTATTCTGGGAAAATAGAATCCCGCCTTACCCCATAAAGTCCATTTTGGTCTACAGTCATATGGCATATGATTATGATTATGTCCTTGAATTCCCAGGCCAGCTCCCCAAAGTCAGTGGAACAACCCAAATATTTTAGTCAGCCAAAATAAACCTTGATGACCTAAATTATTTTCTGGAAGTAGGTCTGCCTCCTGAGATTTCTAAAAATATTAGAAGGATTGGTAACACTTTAGATTAGGAAACACATGTTCAATATTTACAAAAAGTTTCCCCTCAATAAACTCCTAATTTTCTGCTTATTGATAGTAAGTAAGCAGTTGTTGTAGTAGTTATGTTTAGGTATTGGGTAGGGTTAAGGGATCTAGATTACTGCATACTTTCTAAGCACTAATAAACAGCCAATATTCTAGTAATAAACATGCTAATAAGCAATCAATTTACAGTGAATAGGATTTTATTTATTTATTTAACAATATATTTATATTAAGTTATCTCACAATAATTTGGCATTTCATTCACAATCCCACCTGCAGTTGTGCATTGTGAACCCATAGGGATTTGCGAACCCCCATTTGGGAAACCCTGAGCAAGGATATGGTTAAATAAACGGCAATAAATCAATCATATGTCTATTCCTGCCATCAACATCAATACAGACCAGAGTCTGCAATTATTTTTTTTAAATCTATTTAATAAAGAAAACCTCCTGTTCCTTATTGCTCAATATAGATAGTGGCATAAATGTGAGTGGTTTCTATTGCGTTTACTGACCTCATGAAAGCTATTCCATCAATTATATAACATATTTCAAGGCTAGACACTTTTCATATAGCTATCAAAAAACTTGAAACTGCCCAAAATTAAAATTCAAACTGAGCTATAAAAACGAAATTACATTTGATCCAAGATACAGGGCTTTTCGAGTCACAAATACTTAGAAATGTAAGATCATTTGAATCTCTATGAAAAAAAACAAGCGTTAAACCAACAATATTCTTGCAAATGCTCACCCAACTAGCCAAGTAGAGCTTTTTGAACATTTTCATATTGAGCAATAATACTGATTTGATTTTCAAGCTCCCAGCATACATTGTAACATGAATAAATTATGTGCTTAGGGTTATAGGCTTATTGTGTTATCATTTTTTGGCTTTATTTATGGTGTTGTTCTTCTTTAGTTATTTGTTGTGTGCAGATACCTGTTTTACGAGTAGGTTTTACTTAAGGTTTGTCACGATTATTGAGGTTTGTGTGTGAGATTTTGAGGATTTTTGCATCTATATTACACAATTGCTTATACTGTTGTTTTTCTGAGGCAGAAATCACAACACTTTGTATTAACTATATCAAGAATATTGAAATTATTTTTGAAAAAAATCTTGGTTTTTAATTGTTTATTACACTGTGGTACCAAAACTGTTCAACAGTTATATTTTAAATCCGTTTTATTTTTATTTTTTCTGTAATTGACTTCTTCACAGAAACTGTACCGATTTGGATCTGTTCTTTATGGACAATTCTTCTTTAGTCTACAGTAGGCTTGACAATGGCCTTTTGATTATACTAATAAATTCAGGCACTCAACAACACTCACCAGTTGGTCTGTTTGACAGATTGATTGTGAAAATAGCTGCCTGTTGACATTTCCAGCCTCAGGTCTTCTAGAAGGGCCAGCTGATGATTAACGTCTGGTTGACTTGATGGATGCACTTGGATGAATCATTCTGTTATTATGACTCATGCGATCAGAGCAGTCATCTCACAGACTAGCTCCCCCTTCTTGATACACTCACTGCCTATTTCCAGTAATATTGGTATGTTTATATCTGACTCTGTCACAACTTTTCAGCCTATGCTGAAGAATGTTTCTTGCCCATGATGACAAGCCATTATGCTCCACTCACTTTATAGGGTGCATTCAGATAAATTGGACTACTTTTTGAAAGTATTTCAATATATATATATATATATATATATTGTATATATAAGTGGCTCCATTTTGGTTTTTTTTACATTTATCCAAAAAGATTTAATCCACTTGCAACAAAAATGTGAAATTATCACTAGCTTCTCTATAACACATACAACAACAATAATGAAGAAAATTCAGGCCTTATTACTGCTGCCCAGGGGGTTAAAAAAAACCTACTGCAGGGTCTTTTGGCACATCTTTGCATTATCATCTGCCTGTGAGAGATTGAGACAGCTGCTGAGGCTGCTGAGGTCTTCGGCATTGCCAGCAGTGCTTCTGTATTTTAGACGTCCCGCATGCTTCAGTTTGGTGTGTCGTTTGTCCCACTAGGATAAAATTCATTAGTCAGAACATACAGTATCTCGCATAAAGATGCAATGTTCTGGCATATTCTGTGAGATGCTACATAATTTTTAGTGTGTCGCTATGGTCAGACATAAGCATGAAGCCACAGGTTGTGACAGATGTGCTGATATTTAAACCAAGTATGTTTGCATCATATTACTTTTATATCCTAGAAACAAGAAGTTAATATTAAAGGGTTAGTTCACCCAAAAATTAAGATTTTGTCATCATTTACTCTCCCTTGTGTTGTTTGCAAACCCATAAGACATCCATTCCTTTTCAAAACAAATGAAGATATATTTAATAAAACCTGAGAGATTTATGTTCTGCCATTGAAAGTCCATGCAACCAAAACTTTGATGCTTCAAAAATTTTATAAAGAAATTGTAAAAATAATCTGAACCTTCTGAAGAGGAGCAATTGTTTTATATGATGAACAGATTTAATTTATACTTTTATTCACATATAAATGTTGATCAACACGCATACAAATATGGAAAACAAAACAGGAGCTTAATCTTGACTGACGTGTGAGTCTTAGTAGTTTGGAACAACATAAGTGTACGTAAGAGACATAAATAACTAATGAGAGAATTTTTTTTTAAATTTCTGGGTGAACTAACACTATGTAACATAGACACAATATATTAACCGTTCTTGAGTGTTGTTGCTCAGCCAACAAAAATATTTCCAAATTAACCACAGCAGAAGGAACTGTTGTGCATCTCCTTGAGCAACGCACAGTAGTGGTGTTTCGATCCTGATTGAATGTTTTTTTGAACGAAACACTCATAAAGGCAGGCACTTGTTGCCACCTATTGCAGAGTCAAAAAATCCCTTCCACTAATACACAGACTGGCAGCTTGTTTCTGCTACAAGTAAACACAGAAAAGAAGAGTGATACAAACTGTGAGAAAAGCCCCAGTGTTGCTGGACTGCATATCAAATTTGAGGACCGGCATTAATTGTTATTTAATAATAAACAAATGTGGACCATTTTAGATCTTTAGAACTGAGGTTGGTGATTTCATAATTTTGTTTGACCTTTATCAAATGATGCTTAGCACAGAATCCTTATCAGGTGCTAATAGTTTGATCAGGACTGAACCAAAATAGGAAAGGCAACCACCCCTGCGGTAAAAGGAGGGTTATCTGTAGTTAAATTTATACAGTCATGTGCTCTCATCACAGGATTACCCAATACATTCTATGTCACATCTAAGTAGTACATTAAATCCTTATGGCCATTTTCCCCTTTGCTCTCTATTAACATGCCCATAAAAGAACATCCTGAGCTCTTGTTTTGCAATAACAAGATGACATTTCTCCTGCTTCTTTGGTATTGCTCCTTCTTGCAGTCTTTGATAGAACACAACCCTTTTATTCTTAAACCTGTTCTGAAACCTTCTAACTCCCTGCTGTGTTCAAAATTGAGGATAACTCATTCAGTCTGGATTTAAATTGCTCTGACATTCTGTGTCTTATGAAAGACCACCTCTGTTTTTATTCATCTCACAAGTCAACCCCCTAGTGAGCCCTTCCAATGGATGCACTATTGTTATTGAGGTATCTCCTAAACATACATCAAATGCACATGCTGTGTAAAAGCAAGCGGCACATTTAGTTTCATTAAATCTCTCAGAAAGCCAACCACATAAATAGTAAACAGTCTTAAGAGAGAGTCAGGAAATTGCAGGTTACTCGTCTCTAGTGAGAAAAGTGTCAACCAGTTGTTAGACATAATTATTTTGGAATAAATGCATTGCATTATTGTTGATAGTAAACACTTTATGTGACAGGATTATATATTTAAGCAGATCAGCCAAATAGCATGCAGGAGAAGATTTTAAAGGGATAGTTCACCCAAAAATGAAAATTTGATGTTTATCTGCTTACCCCCAGGGCATCCAAGTAAAGCAAGAAGAAGAAGAAGACGCGTCATGCGCCGGCTGTTGAGAACGCGCTCAGGACAGTTCGAACAGTTCGGACATTGCGTGAATTGTATCGTCACGAGCCACAGGGTTTATTTTGGTTTTGTTTGTGTATGTTTTTTTTGTTTGTTTTATTGTATGTTTTAGCCGTGATTCCCATTCACCTCCATTATAAGACTGACAGACTGCAATGGTTTGTGTTAAAAATCTTAGTTTGTGTTCGACTGAAGAAACAAAGTCACCTACATCTTGGATGCCCTGGGGGTAAGCAGATAAACATCAAATTTTCATTTTTGGGTGAACTATCCCTTTAATGATGGCCATTTGAAGTTGGCACTCTGGAGACTCACTTGACCATGACGGAAATTACATTCAGAAAAGGCACAGTGGGAAAAAACATTCAAATCATATTCAATGGCTTGGATTGCTGCATATTCTCCTGAGTTTTATTGCCTATTATTTTGTAGTATAGTTCCTGTTTTCCTCCTGTTCCCTGTGCTGTCTGGTTTGTTCCCTCATCTGTTTCTATGGCAATTTATTAGCTCCGCCCCCTTGTTAGTCTTGTTACTCTGTCTATTTATACCCCTGTGTTTCAGTCTTGTCGTTGTTTTACTTAATGTAAAGTGTTGCATGTTTTTTTGCTTTGTCTGGATTTCTTTGCCTTGTTTTTGCTTTGTTTGGATTATTTTATTATTTGTGTTAATAAATTGTGCTGCGTTTAGATCCTCACCTCTTCTTTGCCTCAAGCGTGAGTAGATTAATTTGAGGACCACATTTTCATAACCATAGATTTTTTTCTTTAGCACACTGATTGCTGCTCTTTTAGAACCTGTTGGCTTTCAGTTTTCACTCTCTTCTAGCCTGTTAGCAATATTATAACAAACTGCATTCATCAAGCAACATACAAATGATACGAAGAATATGCAAACTTGCAGCTGCCTCGTGTGTAGTAGTGTGGCTGGGGAATCTGGTTATGCAATTCAACAGGCTGTGAATTCTACAGGCCATGTTCTCAGTCCTGGTTGTAAATCAGTTGATGTATATTAGCAATATCATAAATGAGCAACATTATCACAAGGGGTTTTCTTGTTCTTTGCAGTACACAGTGTTTTTGTCGTCTGATATATGGTTGCATTGTTTTTTGGACTAACAGTTTGTGAGCAGATACATTGAGACAATCTTTGGACATTCAAGGTTGTGATATACAGTACATCACAAAGTAAAACAGTAAGGTTTGTCAGCATAGTATTGAAGGCACTGAAGGGATTTGTCTGCAGTGAAAGTGCACATGTATAAAAATGTTTTGATGCATTCAGAACAAAAAATACAAATCAACAAATTGCCCAAGGTGCCACAAATCAGTGACAGCACTGTGAATTGTGTGCTGTGTGATTTTGCACACACTTTGTTCTTGGACATCAATCTTGGAAGAATATATGGTAACACTTTAGATTAGGGAACAGATATTCACTATAAACTAGGAGTTTTCCCTCAATAAACCCCTAATTTGCTGATTATTAACAGTAAGGTAGTTGTTATGTTTAGGTATTGGGTCGGGTTAAGGGATCTACAATATGGTCATACAGAATAAGGCATTAATATGTTCTCATAAGTACTAATAAACAGCCAATATGCTAGTAATATTTATGCTAATAAGCAACTAATTAATACTGAGAACTGGACCTTAAAATAAAGTGTTACCGAATATATTTGTACTATTGCCAAGTTTAAAGGAAAAAAATTAAAAATGATTATGTTAATAAACTCTCGATTTGCACTGTTGGGTGAAATATTAGGTTAGGTTGACTTTGAAAGTAATCTGCTTTATTATTTATAATAAGACTATATGATATAATATACAGTGGGTGTAGAAAAGAATCACCCCTCTTTAAAATAATCACATTTTGTTGCTTTGCAGCCTGAAAAGAAGACGGACCCAGTTTTTGTTTTATCCAGCTGTATTTAACTTATAACATCCAAGTGAAAGATATAACACCAACTTGTCAGAAAAACAAACAAACAAAAAAAAAAAACGAATCACTGAGTTGGAAAAGGATCACCTCCTTGAGTCAGTATTTTGTTGAACAACCTTTTGCTTTAATTACAGCCTTTAGTCTGTTGGAATTTGTCTCTACCTCTATTTACTTTGCACATTTAGACTTTGCAATATTTGCCCACTCTTCTTTGCAGAACTGCTCGAGTTCAGTTAAATTTGATGGTGACCGTTTTGTACACTGCAGTCTTCAAGTCATTCCACAGATTTTCAATGGGGTTTAAGTCTGGGCTCTGACTAGGCCATGCAAGGACATTCACCTTTTTCACCAGAGCAGCAGATTTTCCTCAAGAATTTGACAGTATTTTGCCACGTCCATTTTTCCTTCTATCCTGACAAGTGCTCCAGTCCCTGCTGCAGAGAAACACCCCTATAACAGGATATTACCACCTATAACCGCCAAATAATTAAATTTTAGTCTCATCTACCTCAGAATCTTCAAGGTGTGTTTTGGCAAAGCTCAGTCATGACTGCATGTGGCCTTTCTTGAGAAGTGGCTTTTTCTTGCACCCCTCCCATACAAGCCACATTTGTGGAGAATTTGTGATATTGTTGTCACATGCACACAATGACCGTTCTTTTTCATAAATTCCTGCAACTGCTGTAGGACAGAGTTGCTGTAGGCCTCTTGGTCGCCTCTCTGAGCAGTTTCCTCAGTGATTCTGTTTTTTTATTTATTTATTTTTTTCTGACATGTTGGTGTTATATCTTTCACTTGGATGTTATACGTTGCACTGAGTAAATACAGCTGGATAAAACAAAAACTGTGTCCGTCTTCATTTCTGCAAAGCCACAAAATGTGATTATTTTAAAGGGGGGTGATTCTTTTCTATACCCACTGTATTAGGAAAACGTTTCACTAAACACTCATCATGATGAAATTGTGGAATGAATAAATATACAGTATAATGTATGAAACCTGAGAAATTAAAACCAGTATTAAATGTTTATCAGAGTAATGTTAATTTTTTTAGCAATATATCATGCTTTATATCATGTATTGTGAACTGTGTATAATTAAACTTTAAATAAATACAATTTTTTATTTATTTATTAATTTAGCTCTGTATATTATATCTGAATATATGTGAAAGTGGCTTTATTGTTAAAAACAAAAAACAAAAAAAACTAAACAAATGTATTGGTTGTGCTATTAATCTCCAACCATATGTGTGACATTATTCATTATTATTCAAGATTTTTGTCCATTATATTAAAAGTGTAGTGATTTGTAATGTTTTACTGGCCCAGAACACTCTCTGGATCATATTCCATTCCATATGACATATAAGATGGCTTGAGTTTTTATGGTTACAGACTGTTAAACCACATTGCAAATAGGATATGTATCTCTAGGATTTCTCCAGCTCATCCAAAGGCCAAAACATCATCTGTGGGGGCAAGAAAAGGGAGAAGGGTCTGACTGCAGCCTTGCGCTTGCACTCTCAGGCTTGCACTCTCAGACACTTGCACTTCCGCTAGCGACGTCACTTGCCGTCTTTATTTTTTTTATTTTGTTCTATTTATTTATTCTTTTTGTTTGAATCTCTCAACATTTTACAACAGTAGCCAGGTGGTGAAGACAAGAAAAAAGAAACTAAATTACGAAGTCACTTGCAATCGCCACTTGCACTCTCCGATACCTGCGACGTCACTTGCAATCGACACAAATCGTGCGTGTTGTCAATGGAGACAAGACGCTGTGGTGATTAAACGATTAAAACTAATTTAGTACTATAACATACAGGGTCCTGCAAGAAAAAGACAAGACCCGCAAAT
>NW_015665038.1:1546159-1549405 GCF_001515625.1 Sinocyclocheilus rhinocerous
TGTTGCGTTTATTCTGGGCTCACCTGCTTGCCTGTATTAGTTATGTATATTAATAATGTAGAGGAGCATACTGAGTTTGGCCTTTTTAGTCCATTATGCCACATTATGCCACGTTTTGCGGTGTGGGAGGAAAATACTATATACATATTCATTATATTAATAAATTGTATATTTAATTTGATATTTTAATAGCATCTTAATACATTAAGCCATGTTAAGTGTTTATGTTTTTCTACAGGAGGAAAACGCTTAACGAGAGACTTTGTGCATTGCGTTCATATTCTGCTGTTCTGTGGCCAGGGATTTGCGGGTCTTGTCTTTTTCTTGCAGGACCCTGTATGTTATAGTACTAAATTAGTTTTAATCGTTTAATCACCACCACAGCTTCTTGTCTCCATTGGCAACACGCACGATTTGTGTCGATTGCAAGTGACGTCGCAGGTATCGGAGAGTGCAAGTGGCGATTGCAAGTGACTTCGTAATTTAGTTTCTTTTTTCTTGTCTTCACCACCTGGCTACTGTTGTAAAATGTTGAGAGATTAAAACAAAAAGTAATCAATAAATAGAACAAAATAAAAAATAAAAAAGACTGCAAGTGACGTCGCTAGCGGAAGTGCAAGTGTCTGAGAGTGCAAGCCTGAGAGTGTAAGCGCAAGGCTGCAGCCAGACCCTTTTGGGAAAAGGACACCATCTCGAAACAATTATGCACATTTACATATCTACACACTACCTCACTAGACGACAAACTACAGCAACATCCACTGCCTCACAGTAGTCAGTGAACAAAAACACAGAGGGCATGAGGATACTCGATGAACAAGGGTAATTACTTCTCTTTATGAAAGCCGTGGTTGGTTATGTAAAGGGGCAATTAGGATATTTCTCATGTGGTTGTTTCTGTGGCTAGTGCTGATTTAAATCTTTGAAATGCCATCAATATTATGAAATGATTAAGATGAATTGCTGCTAATGAAGAAAAAGATTCCTCTGACAGTGATTGAAAGTGCACGTATGACCATGGATACAGTTATATTGTTGGTTATTTTAAACATTATATTGTTATTGTTATGGTATATTTGAATGATAGACTCATTTAGGAATCTTTCTAATATTAAAGTTTTTTTATATTTTAGGTTACTTGACAGCTCTAAAAATCTAAATGTAACATGGGTTCTTTTTACCCCTCAGGGCAGCTGTCGGAGGGACAGTCACAGACCTCATGAAGAAATCTGGTTAGAAAAACCCCCAAGGGAGCCGTCGTGCTCTCAGCCCACACATTACCTGCGTCCGTTCGTCCAAACCCTCTCCTCAAAAGCAGCTCATGGACACTATGCTCATTGGTCAGGGTCACTAGATTCCTTCAGTCTTCCTATTCTGCTTTGTTATTGTTAAGGCCTGTTCACACCAACGATGATAAATATAAAGATAATGATAAAGATATAGTTCTAAAAATCATTCTCAATATTAAAGAATAGCAGAGTCCACACCACAGCTATAACGATAAAGGCACAGAGAAATTATATAGTTGGAATCAATTTCAGAATGATTTTTTCCAGCTGATTAACAATGAAACATTGACACCCAATCAGAATCAATCCTGCTGTAATGAGCTTGAGAATTTAAAGCGGCAGAGGAGTGTGCGCTTAGAATTAACAGACAGTTATCATTCGCTGGTGTGGATGCAAATACAGTTATCATTGTATTTATAGTTATGGCTCTTGGTGTGAACGGGCCTTTAGTCTATTTCCTTATATTGCTATAGTATCGAGATTCCATTATATTGTTCCAAACCGGCAGAACACAAAAGAAGATATTTTGAAGAATATTGGTGACCATTGACTTCCAAGAAAGAAAAACATTTCTCAAAATATCTTCTATTATGTTAAACAGAAGAAAGCAAGTCAATACATGAGGGTGGGTAATGATGACATAATTTTTATTTTTGGGCAAACTACAAAATCTACAAAGAGTTACTTTAGACACATCAAAACCATCATCAAGATAAGTACTTCAAAATTTTAATATGGTCTCACTTTGAATTATGTAGTTGATACCCTAAAAGAGTTCAATACAATAGTGAAAATTCTATTGCAAATGTAAGTAATAAAATAATAAATCTGCAACTGTGAAATTACGTTGCAGCCTTCAAGATTGGCGCTGTACATTGTACCAGGGCGTAGCTTACGCGGGGGACGTGTCCCCCCACTTTTGATATCACGTAAATTCGTCCCCCGCACTTTTTCGGGCAAGTGTGTTCGCATAGAGCTTTTCAAGAGCCGGTGTGAATAAATATAGGCCTATATTTAAATTCAAAGAGAAAGGATAGTCTGTGCATGATCTGATGTTTTATTTCATTTTAAGTTGCCTATACAATACCAGTAAAAACTTTTTGAACAGTAAGATTTTTAATGTTTTAAAAATGTTTTATTTGATCCAAAGTACAGCAAAACAGTAAAAATTGGAAATACTAGGCTATTTAAATATTAACTATTTTATATTTGAATATATGTTAAAATGTAATTTATTGTGATTTCAAAGCTGAATTTTCAGCATCATTACTCCAGTCTTCAGTGTCACATGATCCTTCAGAAATCATTCTGATATTCTGATTTGCTGCTCAAGAAACATTTATTATTATTATTATATAAATGCAGGCTTGGTGAACATAAGAGACTTCTTTATAAAACATAAAAAATCTTACTGATCAAAAACTGGTGACTGGTTGGTTATATAGATTACAGAAATTATATATATATATATATAAAACATTTCTGTCCCCCTCACTTCTGAAATGATGGCTACGCCCCTGCATTGTACCAACAATGTACCACCACTAATATACTACATACTGTGTTCAGAAGACACTACTGCTTATGAGGAACCAGGGACAGAAAACATTTTCTCATTTATTTCACATTGTGCCAACAGCCCCTGGCACACATTCAAGCACACTGGCAATCTAGGACTCAATCAAACCCTTAAATAATTTAAATAATTTGAAAAATGAATGTAAAAAATTAGTATTCTTCACTAATCAAATAAGCCAGTTTGTGATCATCTTGTTTCTTGTTAAGGAAACAATTAAGCATTGCTAAATATGCAAAGGGTTTGACAGTCTATTCTGTTCAAACATAATTGATTTGATTTCCTGAAAACTCAATCTTTCTGGCAGGGCCGGAGTGGGACTCATTTTCAGCCCTGGAGTTTCATGCCTTAGACCGGCCCACTTTGTTTTTTAAATCTATT